>NC_057865.1:81478434-81778434 GCF_019393635.1 Dromiciops gliroides | reverse complement strand
TCAAAAGATTATATTTCTTTAGGTGGATATTGCAATTATATATTATTCAGCTTATTAATGAAAATCCAATACAATCTCCTATATCTTGATTGAGATTGAGCATAATCTTTATATAAGAAGATTCTTATAGTTTAGAGAAAAGGCCTCCTTGTATATATTTTTTTATATCCAATATACCTGATTTTGTGAAAGTGAATACTTTTAGAACTCTCTGAATCTCTTCTCCCAAGTAAAAAGATATGGGATTCTGTACAAATGTGTAAATATGGAAAGGAGAGGGCTGGAGACTAACTTCCACCTTGTAGAATCCTAGGTATCTTTTAAGATAGTTCCAGTACTACTTCTTCCAAGAGACTTTTCCTGATCCTCCCAACTATTATTCACTCTCTTCCCCCCTCAGACTACCTCCTACCCACTCTCTATTTATTTTCCATGTATCAATTTGTGCATATGTTGTCTGCCCCATTAGAATTTAAACTCCTTGGGGCAGCTAGGTGGCACAGTGGATAAAGCACCGGCCCTGGATTCAGGAGTACCTGAGTTCAAATCTGGCCTCAGATACTTGACACTAGCTGTATGACCCTGGGAAAGTCACTTAATCCCCATTGCCCTGGAAAAAAAAAACTATTTAAACTCCTTGGGGACAAAAACTGTTTTTGGTTTTTCTCTGTATCCCCAATGCTAATCATAGTGCTTGGCACATAGTAAACACTTAGTAAGCACTTGTTCATTGACTGATTAAATAAGCAAAGGTTGGAGAAAGGTTGCATGTTCTTCCTCATTTGTTTTCTTACAGTAGTAAATTAAATTTATATAATGTTGGGGGCAGCTAGATGGCACAGTGGATAAAGCACCAGCCCAGGATTCAGGAGGACCTGAATTCAGATCTGGTCTCAGACTCTTAGTAGCTGTGTGACTCTGGGCAAATCACTTAACCCTCATTGCCCTGCAAAATATATATGTGTGTGTGTACAATATATACACACAGATATAGATATATAGTTTTAAAGTTTACAGAGTGCTTTCCTCATGGCAACTTCAGTGAGAGTATTATTATCATCATTTTTCCGATGAGGAATCTAAGAATGAGAGAGATTAAAATGATTGTTCAAAGTGATATTGCTAGTATATTTCAGAACCAAGATTCAGATTCATATCTCCCAAATTCAAGTCCAGCGCTATACCATATTGACACAGCATATTTCAATCTGCAAGGAAAAACAATAATAGTATTTTTAGAGGGCTTTAAGGTTTGTGGAGTTTTATATATGCTATCTCATTTGATCAAAAACATTTTGGAAAGCATCTGTCAATTCCAAATGTTTTAATGTGATCAGATGAACTGATTTTTGCAGCACAATTTCTGCTGTCAAGTGTTTCTCCCCCAGATAACCAACCCTATGTCAGTTCTTAATTAGCACCTCCCACAGTTTTCAATAAAAAACTTCTTTCATCTATAAAACTGAATTTTTTAATGTTCAGACATTATCGGTTAATGTTTATCTATAAAGCAGTGGAAAGAGAAAGAGTTCTATAAGTGTTATTAATAGCTCCCTCTCAACAGTCCTCTAGTACCACATTATAGTGTGGAACTGAGTCTCTCAAGGGGTTATTAGGCTATGCTAGTAGATGCATCTCTAGAAAATCCTACTAGGTTGAAAAGGCTTCCAGGATGATCCATCAATAGAGTGCATCTGCTTTCCAAAAACCAGTATAGCTAAGTGCAGAGAGATTCATGACCTCAGTGACCACTTGATGATGAATTCTTCATCCATGAAAACCCATGAAACAAACAAAAATTACAAGATACTCTTAAGTACCCTTCTACTTCTGCCATGATAGTCACATATTTGTAATTTTTTTATCATACAAAAATACTCCATTACCTTCATGTACCATAGGTTTTTTCAGTTTTCTTCAATCAATTAGTAACCACTTTGTTTTGTGTTCTTTGCTACCACAAAGAGTGCCATGAGCATCTTATTATAAATTGGACTATTAGTTCTGTCTTTAAGGGCCTTAGGGTGTACAAGTAAATAGGAGAATTGCCGTGTCAAAAGGCATGGACAGTTGAGTCACTTTTCTTGCATAATGTGTAGTTGGAATCCAGAATGTTTGAAGCACTTTACAGCTTCACTAACAATGTATCACAAATTGATATCACTTGCTGGGAGTGGAAACAAGTGGGAGCTCCTGTTTCTTCCCTCCTCATGTCATATCACTCTTCCAACCATCTCACATAAAGAAGCCCTTCTCCTTGCCAAAGCAAACCTGTCTACTTAACCCATGATCCTATTCTCTCCGAGCTCTCTACCAGAATGTTCCCACTATTATTTCCAGCCTTTCTTTTCTCATCAATTTCTCCCTATCTTCCAACTCTTTCCCTACTGCCTACAATTGTAATGTATTGATTTGCTTTTTTTAATGCTCTTTTTTTCTGATAATAATGCACATTTATATAGTACCTACTATGGGCCAGATACTGTGCTAAGTTTTTTATAAATATTATCCCATTTGATGAACACCCTCTGGGAGGTAGGTACTACTGTTAGCCCTGTTTTACAGATAAGGAAACTGAGACAAAGATTAAATGACTTGCCTAGGATGATTCAGCTTGTAGGTGTCTGAGGCCAGATTTGAAATCAGATTTCTTGACTTTAGGTCTGGCATTCACAGGGAGAGGGGAGGAAAGGAAAGGAGGGATAGAATTTAGAACTTAAGATTTTTAATGTTAAAAGTTATTTTACATATAACTTGGAAAACAAAATATTTTTTTAAAAAAGAATGCATGTATGTATGTGTTGGAGGGAGGGATGCCTAGGGAGATGGAAAGCACACCCTGGAAACTACATGGTTAGTAAGTTATCAAATGTTACCACTGTTCAACGTTGGGCCAAATGGAGACTTACATGAGCTAAGTGGGTAGTCTGTGTATGTTGAGCTTAGATTAGAAGTAGAGGTGGAAGCCAGGGTGGAGAGATGATTCTGGGGCTCATAAGGTTTTATTATTGAGTTTTTGTTAGGAATTTTACTTCTGTTGCTACTGCTAATTTAACAACTCTCATGCACTCAACGTGCAATTGAAATCAAGAACATGCAAGGCACACTCTGCTTGAAGGGTACAACATAAAGATTTGTACATGTTTACACAGACATTAGATGACAATATACAACACAGAAAAAATCATATTGTGGGAAAGAAAAAAATTTTAAGTAATAACAAACTACCACCCAAATCATTCATACTATATTTCTTATGCTGATTGAAGTTTACTACTCCAATATGACTCATATCTTTGCATTTGATATGAGAAAGTCAAAAAAATTTAATAGCTAATATTTAACTATTACAAAAAATCTTTTTTACTTCTTTGCATAATATATATTCTTATACTATGCTTAAATGGCAGGCTTCACTTATGTTAATTTATGGTAATGAATAAGTTAATAGAAAAGACATACTTAAAAGAAAGCAAGATCTGGAGTTACAAAGATTTGGATTTGAGTCTTGCCTCTGACTTACACTAGCTATGTGACCTCAAACAATTTTCAATGTTCTAGGAGACTCTCTAAGGCTATAGATTGAAGAACAGCTGTGAATTTGCAATGGTGAAAGGAGTTTCCATATTGGGAGTTCTTCACCCTAATAAAGTCCTAGGTCTTGATGTAAAATAAGAAAACACACACAGCTTCTTATATTGATGGTTTCCTTATTTAATATGTAATCTAAATGTATATATCTTTAAATCAAGTCCAATCAACAATGTGGTATGAAATGGGTTGGATACTATTAGATATAGTTCCTTACCTTAGTGAATTTACTGTCTTGTACTGGAAATATGTAACTGACAGAGGATGATACAAAATCATAGCTAGCTATTTCAACCATTGTTCTCTTTTTGAACTGGGTGTATAATTCTATAATCATAAGGAAAGTCTATCTGGGTGATAACACTCCCTCTTCCAGATTCAGATCATCAGCTACTCTTTACAGGCCTAATGAGTTGCCTGCAAGCACTGAAAGGTTGTGGCTTACCTCAAACCAGCAGCCAGTATGTGTCAGAAGCAGTATGTTAACCCAGACTTTTACATCTGTGAGACTACTCTTCATCTACAAAATAGGAATGATAAACCTTTTTCTGTCCCTTTCAACTGGGAGATTTATGACTGTTTTCCTAAGTGTTAGGCTTTGGGCTACCAACTATCAGTGCTATAGGAAATTGGGTAAGGGAAAGGTATTTGTTCCCTAGGGGAATGGCTTCATGGACAAAGTAAAACTTAAGATAGGTTTTGAAAGAAGCTAAGGATTAGAATTCACAGAGAGGAAGGAGAAACTATGAATTGGAAGTATATATCTTATCTCTCTTTCTTAGCCCAGAAATCCTTATTGAGAATAATCATCTCAGAGAAGTTCTCTGCTTGCCCTCTTTTTTCTCATGAATATCTTAGAAAAATGGACAGTATAATTTGTATAACCTGGCCCCGGTACTCTGTAGGAAGATGAAAGGTAGAGAATCAAATAGAAAAGAGTGTAAGTGCCTCTCTAAAACTCGAGACTAAGCAGAAGGTGCTAAAGCAAGTGATAGGAACACTGCCTATGGGAGAGGTTGAAGGGAAGCAGGATGGACTCATGATGAGCCATTCTAGAAAAGAAGACAAAATTTCTAGAACAGAATTTCTGGAACAGAATGTCTTTTTTTAAATAATATTTTATTTTTCCCAATTACATATAAAAACAAATTTTAACATTCTTTTTTTTAATGTTGAGTTTCAAACTGTATCCTTCCCTCCCTCACCACCCTCTTCTCACCCTGAGATGGTAAGCAATTTCATACAGGATACATGTGCAATCATATATATACATATGCAAAACATATTTCCATATTAGTCATGTTGTAAAAGTAAATATAGACCCCCCCCACCCCCAAAAAAATAAAGGTCCCCCCCAAACGAATGAGTAACATAAACAAAACATGGTGAGGAGTACAGGAAGGAAATGTTTTATTTACCTAAGAAAGCAAAGTGTTTTTGAACACCTTCAGAAACTACAGAAACTTATATGATACAGTCCTTTAAGATATGCATATCACTTTACATATTTTATGCAACCATCTACTTGCATAAAAACAATGAGCTAATTTATTAATTAAAGCGGCTTTCAAAAAAGCTCTACTTGGCAAGATTTTGTTAGCCTTAGTTAATGTTACTATGTGTACTAGAAATGAACAATTCTATATTTCTTCCTAAATAATAGAACTTAGCATTTTCATTTAAATCTTGTCTTTTTAAATCATTAACAATCATCAACAAACATGAACATTCCAATATTTAAAAAATGAAGATTATATATGAAATGAAAACATGTTCCTAACAGTTTTTCACAATGATTTGGGGGTAGGGGGCAATGAGGGTTAAGTGACTTTCCCAAGGTCACACAGCTAGCAAGTGTCAAATGTCTAAGGCTGGATTTGAATTCAGGTCCTCCTGAATCCAGGGGTGGTGTTTTATCCACTACACTACCTAGCTGCCCCCTCCATACAGTTTTTAAAGATTGTATTTTAAATTTGTTTGGGAAATAATAATTTTCCCCTATTTACCTACCCTTCTGAACTTTTGTTTTGTTTTCTTCTGTATAGACAGGTGGGTCTATCTGGCTCAGGCTCTCTCCACTATAATCCACCATCTATTTAGCCACCAACATGATTTTTCTAAAGCTCAGGTCTGACTCCTCCATCTAATATCCAAGGTCCTTCATGATCTAGCCCCCTCCTACCCTTCCATTCTTCTTATATCTTACTCCCCAACACATACTTTTCAATTCAGTGACTCTGGCCTTCTTGTGATTCCAAGAAATAGACTGACATACCATCTCTCATCTCTGGGCATTTTCTCTGGTTGTCCCCCACACCTGGAATGTTCTCCCTTCTCAAGTCCACCTACTGACTTCCCTCGCTTCTTTTAAGTCCTAACTAAAACCCCATCTTTTACAGGAAGTCTTTTCTAACCCCTGCTTAATTCTAGTTCCCTCCCTCTGTTAGTTATTTCCTGTTTATCCTGCATATAACTTGTTTGTATATATTTGCCTGCGTGTTGTCTCCCCTATTACATTGTGAGCTCCTTGAGGGCAGGATCTGTCTTTTGCCTCTTTTTTTGTAGTTTCATTGCCTATCACAGTGCCTGGCATAGTAGATCCCTAATAAATTTTTATTGATTGATTTATTTTTAAAAAAAAAGTAAATATAGACCAAAATAATCACCACCAACACCACCACAAAAAAAGTGAAAAATAGTATGCTTTGATCTGCATTCAGACTCCATCAGTTCTTTGTGGGTGGATGTCATTTTTCATCATGAGTCCTTTGGAATATCTTAGATCATTGTATTGCTGAGAATAACTAACTCATTCACAACTGATCATCATGCAGTATTGCTATTACTGTGTACAGTGTTGCTCACCTAACTTTGCATCAGTTCATGCCAGTCTTTCCAGGTTTTTCTGAAAGCAGCTTGCTCATCATTTTTCACAATATAATAATATTCCATTATTATCATATGCCACAATTTGTTCAACCATTCCTCAATTCATGAACATCCCCTCAATTTCCAATCATTTGCCACCACAAAAAAGCTGCTATAAATATTTTTATACAAAATTTCCCTTTTTTATCTCTTTGGATACAGACCTAATAGTGGTATTGATGCATCAAAGGTTATGCAGTTTTATAACCTTTTAAGCATAGTTCCAAATTGCTCTCTAGAATGGTTGAATTGGTTCACAATTCCACCAACAGTGCATTAGTGTCCCAATATTCCCAAACCCCCTCCAACATTAATCATTTTCCTTTTCTGTCATATTAGCCAATCTGATAGGTATGAGGTGGTACCTCAGAGTTTTTAAATTTGCATTTCTCTAATCAATAGTGATTTAGGGCATTTTTTCCTATGACTATAGATAGTTTTTATTTCTTCATCTGGAAATTGCCTGTTCAAATCCTTTGAACATTTATCAATTAAAGAATGATTTATATTCTTATAAATTTGACTCCATAATCTATATATTTGAAAAGCGAAGGCCTTTATCAGAGACATTTGCTGCAAAAATTATTTCCCAACTTTCTGCTTGCTTTCTAATCTTGGTTGCATTAGTTTTATTTGTGCAAAAACGTTTAGATTTAATATAAACTAAATTATCTATTTTAAATCTTGTAATGTTCTCTATTTCTTGTTTGGTCATAAATTTTTCTCTTATCCATAGATCTGACTGCTAAACTGTCCCATACTCCCCTAATTTACTTATAGTCTCACCCTTTATGTCTAGATCATCAACCCATTTTGACCTTATCTTCATATATGTTGTAGGATGTTGGTCTCTACCTAGTTTCTGCAATACTATTTTTCAGTTTTCCCAGAAGTTTTTGTCATATAGTGAAGTCTTGTCCCAAAAACTTAGGTCTTTGGATTCATCAAACATTAGATTACTATGATCATTTACCACTGTATATCATATGATTTCTGTTGGTTTTGTTATTGATGTGGTCAATTATGCTGACAGTTTTCCTAATATTGAACCAGACCTGCATTCCTGGTGTAGATTCCCACCTGGTCTTAATGTATTATCCTTGAGATCAATTGCTATAATCTCCTTGCTAGTATTTTATTTTTTAAATCTTAATTAATATTGATTAGGGAAATTGATCTATAGTTTTCTTCCTTGGTTTTCAATCCTCCTGGTTTAAGTATCATCACCATATTTGTGTTGTAAAATGAATTTAGTAGTACTCCTTCTTTGCCAACTTTTTCAAATAGTTTACAAAGTATTAGAATTAATTTTCTTTAAAGGTTTGATTGAATTCACTTGTGAATACATCTATCCTTGGAGATTTTTTTCATAGGGAGTTCATTGATGTCTTGTTTGATTTCTTTTTCTAAGAAAGGGTTATTTAAGTATTCTATTTCCTTTTCTGTTAATAGGGACAATTTATATTTTTGTAAATATCCATCCATTTAGCTTAGACTACCAGATTTATTGGCATATAATTGGGCAAAATAGCTCCTAAAGATAATTTCTTTAGGATAATTTCTCTTCACTGGTGATGAATTCATCCTTGTTATTTTTTATACTGGTAGTTTGATTTTCTTCTTTCTTTTTTAAATAATCAAATTAATCAATGGCTTATTATTTTTTTCATAAAAAAGCTGAGAGTTTTATTTCCCACTTTCAATTTGATCAATCTCTCCTTTGATTTTTCAGTATTTTTAAGTTGGTGTTTAATTGGGAATTTTTAACATGTTCTTTTTCTATGTTTTTAGTTGCATGCCCAATTAATTAATCTGCTTTTATTCTATTTATGTAAGTGTTTAGAGATATAAATTTTCTCCTAAGCACTGCTTTGGCTGCATTACATAAATTTCTGTATGTTGTCTCATTGTTGTCATTCTCTTTAATGAAATTATTGATTGTTTCTATGATTTATTCTTTGACCCTCTCATTCTTTACAATTAGCTTATTTTGTTTCCAAAGAATTTTAATCTCTTTCCATGGCCCTTTGTTGAATGTAATTTTTATTGTATTATGATCTAAAAAGATTGCATTTAATATTTCTGTTTTCTGCATTTGGCTATGAGGTTTTTGTGCCTAAGATATGGTCAGTTTTGTGTAAGTATCATGTAGCACTGAGAAAAAGGTATATTATTTTCTATTCCCATTCAGTTTTCTCCAGAGGTCTAACTTCTAAAATTCTATTCATTGCCTCAACTTTTTTCTATTTTTTTATTAGTATTTATCTAGTTCTGAGAGAAGAAAGTTGAGGTCCCCCACTTATATAGTTTTACAATTTCCTCCTATAACTCATTTAACTTCCTAAAAAATTTTAATGCTATACCACTTGGTACATATATATATTTAGTATTGATATTACATCACTATCTATGGCCCCTTTTAGCAAGATGGAGTTTCCTTTCTTATTTCTTTTAATTAGATGTCTTTTTGGTTTTGCTTTGTCTAAGATAATGATTTCTATGCATTTTTTTTTCTTCTGCTGAAGTATAATAGATTTTGCTCCAGCCCCTTACCTTTATTTTTAGTGTGTTTCTCCTCTTCAAATGTATTTCTTATAGGGGGCAGTTAGGTGGTGCAGTGCATAAATTACCAGTCCTAAATTCAGAAGGACCTGAGTTCAAATCCAGCATGAGACACTTGATACTTACTAGCTGTGTGACCCTGGGCAAGTCACCTGACCCTCATTGCCCTGCTAAAAAACAAAAACAAATGTGTTCCTTATAAATAACATTGTAAGATTCTGTTTTTTTAATCCACTCTACTCTTATCTTCCATTTAATGGGTGAATTTATCCCATCACATTCATAATTATGACTATTAATTATATTTCCCTTCATCTCATTTTCCCCAGTTTATCCTCTGTGTGTGTGTGTCTCTGTCTGTCTCTCTATCTCCTTTCATTCTGTCCCTCCTCACAGATATTTTGCTTCTAATTCCTGCCTCCTTCAACCCACCCTCCCTTCTATCAGTACTCCCCCTTCTCTGCCTCTGAGCCTACTTCCCTGTAGAGTAAGATAGATTTCTATACCCAGATGAGCATATATGTTCTTCCCTCTTTGAGCCAATTCAAATGAGATTAAGGTTCAAGAATTGCCTGACACTTCCCATCCCTCATCCTTCCTTCCACTGTAATTACTCTTTTGCTACTCTTCATGTGCAATAATTTATCCCATGATACCTCTCCCTTCCTTCTTTTCCCAGTGCAATTCTATTTCTCATATCCTTATTTTGTTTTTTTTATTTTTTTTGCAAGGCAATGAGGGTTGAGTGACTTGCCCAAGGTCACACAGCTAGTAAGTGCCAAGTATCTGAGGCCAGATTTGAACTCAGGTCCTCCTGAATCCAGGGCCAGTGCTTTATCCACTGCACCACTTAGCTGCCCCCTGTGTTTTTTTTATATTATCCCATCATAGTCAATTTATACACATACTCTCTATCTATGTATACTGCTTTTAACTGCCCTAATGATGATAAAGTTCTTGAGTTACAAGTATAATTGTCCCATATAGGAATGTAGACAGTTTAACCTTATTGAATTCCTTGTTTTCTCTTTCCTGTTTGCCTTTTCATACTTCTTTTGAATCTTGTATTTGAAAATCAAGTTATCTGTTCAGCTCTGGTACTTTTATCAGTAATGCTTGAAAGTCCTCTATTTCATTGATAATACTCAGTTCTGCTGGGTGGGTGATTCTTGGTTGTAATTCTAGCTCCTTTTCCTTCCAGAATATCACATTCCAATCCTTCTTATAATTTAATGTAGTTGTTAAGCCCTGTGCAATCCTGACTATGACCCCATGATAACTGAGTTGTTTCTTTCTGGCTGACCTGGGAGATTTGGCATTTGACTATAATGTTCCTGGAAGTTTTCATTTTGGGACCTCTTCAAGGAGATGATCAGTAGATTTTTTCAATTTGTACTGTACCCTGTAGTTCTAGAATATCAGTCCATTTTGTGCTTTTTTTCATGATTGTATTGTATCACTCATTTCTTTTCCCAATTTTTCTTCTACCTCTCTTAGTTGACTTTTAAAATCCTTTTTGAGCTCTCCCAGGAGTTCCTTTTTTGTCCTGATACCAATTAACACTTTTCTTTGAGGTTTTGCATATAGCCAATTTAATATTGTCCTCTTCGAAGTTTTTATTTTGATCTTTGCTCTCACTGTAGTAACTTTCAATGGTCAAGTTATTTTTTGTTTGTTTGTTTGCTCATTTTCCAGCCTATTTCATGATTTTTAATTTTATGGGCTTTTAACTTTCAAGGGCTCTGCCCCTTTGGTGGAGAGGGCACTCTGCCAATCTTTTTGCACAGGGGTGCAGGGTCTCCCGACTGGACTGTGCTGGGAATCAAGAAACCCTGCTGCTGTTCTGTACCAGGGGCCAGGTGCCCTCACTGCTTCTCTGCACCAGGGGTCATAAGGCCTTGCCAGAAGAGAATTTCTGGAACAGAAAGAAGAACCCCACTTGTGTGTTCTAAGAAACTAATTTAACCTGACAAGATCCTTTGTGTGGTGGATAAGGTTATGGAATGCAGGAGTAAAACAACAGATGGTTTTAGATAGACACTTTGATCCCCCAAATGTATGAAAGGGTATAACACTGTTAGCAGAAGTTACTGTGTAATAATTTCAGCTGCTAGAGTTCTTACCCTTGGAGACAAGTAATTCGTATCATCTACTGAGAGGAATCAAATAAGGAGGAACAATAAAGTAAAGGTGAGAATAGTGACAGCAGAAAGAAGTACCCAGGCCACCCACTAATAGTACCAGGTATTTTACAGGTCCCTAAGGAAGAGTGGGTTGCATTTTGAGTGTCTAAGATATCCTTTACTCCCTCTAAGTCTTTTACTATGTAAATAAAACTATTTGAGGCCTTATGATTCTGAGTGATTATAGGGGGGAACTGGTGTCTACCTTTGGGGAATGATATATGCTTAAAGAATTTATCAATCATAGCATATGTGCCAGTTCCCAAATAATAATTTATTGTATTTTTATGGTACTTTGTTAGTTTAGAGTCTTTTTACATATATTATTTAATTTGACCCTCTCAACATTTATAATGTAGTTGGGTCAGATATTATTCCTATTTTGTGAATAAGAATACTAAAAATCATAAGGATTAAATGATACTATAAGACTTTGGCTCCAATCCTGACTTTTTAACTAACTACTTGTGACCTTGAGCATGTCACATAAACTCTTTGGTGCACAATGAGGATATGACAGAGCCAAGGCTAGTACCTTGATCCTCTGACTTCTGAAGTCTCTTTCAATTGCCTTCTACCATAAATTATAGCAGGTGAAAGATGAAAGAAATGAGGAAACAAAGGTGTGAACTTCTGAGCATATCAGTTTATTAAGCAATTGCATGCCAATTGCCCAACAAATTAGGATCAGTAGCCTTCTTTAGCTTTGTTTTGGTATTACCTCCAAATATTACTACTTTTCCAACCTTTCCAAATGTAAGGTAGTACCCTTTTGTCACATTAACATTATTGATTGCTGAAAGGGGGCAGCAAAAGAACATTCATATAAGGTAAACAATAAAAATCAGTTTGAGAAGAAACAGCCCCTCAAGTTAAAATACTAGAGGAAAGACACCAACTGCTCTAAGGACCTGAACAAAAACTGCATCTCAGATAAATGTTCTGAGAAGACCTGTTTGGAAGCAGAGCACCTTTGCCCAGAATAGGAACTGTATGGATTAGAATGGGAACAGCTAGAAATGACTCAGTGTTTCTCAACAGGTGCCAACTATTTCATGAAGGAATAGGATCAAGGTCAACAAGAGTTTCAGTACATAATTGTGAATTGCCCCAGGTATATGTATTTCCCAAAACAAACATCTCCCTGCTAATTGTGTGCCCACTCACCCTCATAGAAGTTAATGTGCATGGTGGGAGTATGCGGCCCATATTTATAGGTGACTTGTTACTTTGGATTATTCCTTTTGCCTTCTAATGAATAAATGTTATGGTATTTCTTAGTTTTGCCTTACAGTAAATGTTTCATATTTAAGAGTCAAAGGTGTCATTCTAGTTATTTCATATAAATGGTAAGCTTACTAGTTGGGGTTCAGGAGCTACAGTAGAGAGTAATAAGATGGTATTCCACCATATCACCCTAGAGTTTGGATAGTAGCCAAATGGTTATGGCTGTGGAATGCTCTTCATTTGGAAGAAATCCATTAGACCTGCCAAGGTAAATTGGGGTTTATATGAGTTGAGAAAAGGGAAGAAGAAAGAGAGGTGGACTGGTAATACTTTGGTAGTATATCTGGGCTACACAGAGTTGGGCAGGTAAAGGAATTTTTGTTTTTTAGGGAGGCAATTGGGGTTAAGTGACTTGCCCAGGGTCACACAGCTAGTAAGTGTTAAGTGTCTGAGGCCGGATTTGAACTCAGGTACTCCTGATTCCAGGGCCGGTGCTCTATCCACTGCGCCACCTAGCTACCCCAGGTAAAGGAATTTTTAAGGAACTTGAATCCAGATAAATGAGAAAAACTATTCCTTTCAATGAATTTCTTATTTTTCAATAACTTCTCTAGTGTAATACTTAAATTAGTATAGAAAAGGGTGTGCATGACATATATGCACAAGGTTTCTTTTGACCATTTATTTTCAAATCAAATAAATGTTTTTATTCTCATATATGACTATGAATGCCAAATACAAATTTATGAAATGAAGTCATTTGTGGCATGCCAAGCCATATCTAAACCAAATTCTTTAGTTTGAAAAGTTCCTTCTATTAGTTCACATGTACATACACAAATATACCTTTTAAAATTAATAATATTTATTCATTTTAACTTTGAGCTTAAAAACATGAACATTGTCCTCAGCATTAAGGTATTTAATGCATATATATTTAATGTATGATACATGTAAGTTTTGTATGCATACACATATACACGTGTGTGTATATGTATATATGTTAACCTATAGGGATTTGGTATAATAATAGCTCACACTATCCATAACCTTGAAAAGACCTTCCCTTTTACCTGATAGCATAAATTCAGTCTTAACAGAATTGAGTTTGAGCAGACTGGATTTCTTCAAGGAAGTAATTACTGAAATAACTAAGGTGTACTCGGCTGAAAACATCCTGGGCCTACACATGAGAAAATCAAAGGGAAAAAAATGTTTTTCCTTCTGTGGTCAGAAGTCAGGCTAGGAGGGAGTACAGTGTATATTGGAACACACCCAACTTACCAGGTATGCTATAGGGGGTATTCCTTTTGTATACACTATGGTTTAAACTAAATGGCTCCCAAAGTATCTCTGCTCTCAAATTATGTCATTTTCTGTTTCTGAACATGATATGTTGCATTTTATTTCACAAAATCTCAGAATTTTAACTGGAAGGAAGCTCAATGATAATTCAGTTCAAGTCATACACAAAAAGAAATTCCTGCTACAACATACAAAGCACTCATCCAACCTCTGATTGAAGAACTCCAATGATAGGAACCTATTCCTTTCCAAGGTAGCACATTCTACTTTTGGATAGCTCTATTTATTAGGAAGCTTTTCCTGAAGTTAAGCTGATACTTGATTCTTTGTTCCTTCCACAAAATGTTCCTCTTTTGTTCTCTGAGGCCAAAGAGAAATTCTAATCCCTCTTCCACAAGACAGACCTTCAAAAACTTGAATTCAGGTATCATAATCTTCCCTGGTGCCCTTTCCCCTCTCTTGTCCAGTACTTAATCTTCAAATAAAATATAACCAGTGATTTCAGTGGACCCTTATATGACTTGGTCTCAAGACCTTTTCCCCTATCCTAGTTGCCCTCCTTTGGATATTCTCCAAACACAATACTACAGGTATTGCCTGACCAGAACAGCAATAGCAGAACTATTACCTTTCTCATCCCTCTCTTAAAATAGGCAAAAATAACATTAACTATTTCGGTTGCCATAGGTAGATATTATATGGTGAATTTATGGGGAATGCTTGGATAGGAATTTCAGAGAATGGGTAGGTATGGATGGGTTGTCATCTTTATAACTGAAGGAAACACCCAAATCAATGAAATAGATCTTTTTGAGTATGAGAGTATCACCATTAACTCATAATTAGCTTATAAACCATTAAAACTCTGGATCTTTTTCTGCCTAAGGATACCTCCCCCATCTTATATTTGTGATGTTCATTTTTGTACACAAAAGACTTTACATCGATCCCTACTGATTTTATATTATAGTATCAGATTCAGCCCAATGCTTTAGCCTTATCAAAAATCTTTTTGGATTCTGAATTTTATCCTTTGTGTTAGCTATTCCTCACAGATTTGTATCATCTGCATATTTGATGAGTGTGCCATCTACACCTTTATCCAAGTAATTGGTGAAAATGGTGAAAAAGCAAAGAACATATCCCTGGAAGATTCTACTGTGGGTTTACTGCTATGTTGACTTTGCATTAATAATTACTCTTTGATTGGTTTTTTTTTTGTTTGTTTTTGTTTTTTGCGGGGCAATGGGGGTTAAGTGACTTGCCCAGGGTCACACAGCTAGTAAGTGTCAAGTGTCTGAGGCCAGATTTGAACTCAGGTACTCCCGAATCCAGAGCCAGTGCTTTATCCACCATGCCACCTAGCCGCCCCAATAATTATTCTTTGAGACCAGCCATCTAATCAGTTCTGAATTAATATCATTATATTATATAATAACTAATATTTAGATATTGCTTTAAGGTATACAAAGCATTTTAAAATTATTTTTATTTTATCTACATAACAACTGTGGGAGGTAGGCAAAATTGTTATCCCCATTTTACAGATGAGGGGGAAAGTGTGTCAGATATTTGCCTGGGGCATACAGCTAAATGAGGCAACTAGGTAGCTAAGCAGATAGAGCATTGGGCCTGGAGTCAAGAAGGCCTTAGTTCAAATCTGGTATCAGACTCTAGCTCTGTGACCCTGAGCAAGTCACTTAACCTCTGTTTGCCTTAATCCACTGGAGAAGGAAATGGCAAACCACTCCAGTATATCTGCCAAGAAAACTCTATGGACTACATGTTCCATGGGGTCACAAAGATTTGGATATTACTGAACAACAACAAAAATACAGCTAAGTATCTGAAGCTAGATTTAAATTCAGATCTTCCTGAGTTCATATCAAGTATTCAAGAGTATTACATAGTTGCCTGTAGTCCCTCCATATGCTTAATCAAACACTTCACTAAGATTTGTATTTCACAACAAAAATCAAACATATATAGCTTCTAAAAACTTTAAGTCCCTAAAAAAAAATGTATGTACCTAAAAACAGTGATATAACTGGGATTTTGTTGTCCCTGAGCTGAATACCATAAATTCGAAAAAGGGGTATTCATTCTCTGGTATTCATCCTTCCTTAAGCATTGGAAAGAGGGTGATGGCATGTTATCCTCCTGGCTTAACTAATTTTTCTCGTTAACTGGGTACTGAAATCTTGTTTTTATATTATAGAGTAATTTCAAGAGCTGTCAATGACCTCTAAATTTAATGCCCCTTTAATTCAGTACCCTTGGATAAAGCTCTGTAGGTCCAGCCCTAGTTATAGCTCTGTCTAAAAGTCATTTACTTATCTGCCCTTCTTGTAATGTTTTCCTTTGATGGACAGAGAAAAGAATTTTCAGTAGAATATATATATATATACACACACACATATACATATATATACACATATATACACATATATAATGTGTATATGTATATATATATCATCGATATGTAATATTTAATCCTTTTTTTAAACTTTCTAATTGAGATTAGTATCTGAAATGATGAATATGAGAGAGAGAGAGAGAGAGAGAGAGAGAGAGAGAGAGAAAGAGAGAGAGAGAGAGAGAATAAGAGCATTTATTAAAGACTTACTTTGTGCCAGGCAAGTACTACATAAGTCTCTAACTTCAGAAAAGGTATTTTCCACATTAAATATTATATTCTGGATGGAATAGTATAAAGTATCTTTCATCTTCCCTCTTTATAATAGGCATCTTGACTCATAATATTATTTCAACAACAACTATAATTTGTAACATTAGTATTTAAGCGACTTTTAAAGATTTTACTAGATACTCCTTTTGTTAGACTACTCTTAGGAGTTGAGAATCTAGTGTTATTTTATTTCATTTTATGAAATACAGGTATTTCTGGAAAGTTGGCTATGAATAGATTTTTCTCTTAACTGAATTATACATATAGCCATTGATTTGTTGGTCCCAAAGCTAAACAAATACCATTTTAAAGAATATGGAAACATTTAAAAGTCACATTAAAATGTAAATATGACTTGACTTTAAATGGATTTTTAAAAGATTAACTTAAATCTACCATCACACACACAAAATCCAACTAGTGGATCAGTAATATTACCTTTCTATACAAATGATGGTATTGAGTTTCTTTTAATGCAATTATTCCAGATATTACTGTCTCAGATACAGTATCAGGAAAATTATCCCGCCTTTATCATATTCATTCTATTAAGTGTAGATTTCTGCACAATAGATTTCCTTTATATTGGGGACACCTTACCTGTATTGGTAATTTCATAACTAGGGATGCTGCTTTTTAATCATGCAAAATTATGCAAATCTACACTATCTAGTAAGAAAAACAGTACATTTCAATATCAAAGAAATGTGTCCTAAAGAAGTCTATGGGTTTAATGGTTAAAGGATTCCTTCCAGGGGTAACAAATGATTTATTAGCAGTTTTGCATAACTGTATTTGTTTAGTGATCTTCTTCCTTAAAATTGTCCCCTGAAGCAAATTTGGTATTATAATTCTTATTTTATAGAATGAAGTATGGATTTACCCACCCAGATAAGTGAGTTCAGGGGCAAAGTCAAATTCAGAATTTTCTGGATTTCTTGCATTGAAGCTAACCGACTAAACCATTTGGTTTGATGTTGCTTACTTTGAAACAGAAAATGTTATTAATAATTTTGGTGCATGGAGTAATTCATTGAGAAAAGGGGACAAAGGCCTTGGGATGGCTGTTGCCAGGGGTTGGAGTTGGGAGAGCAAAACAGGATGAACTAGTTAAAGATTCAACAGGATTGTGGCTATTGTGGGAAGAGAAAAGCACCATTCCCTATCTTCCTATTTTAACTATTCTTACACCCAGATTTTTAAGCTCAGTTGTTTCTATGATGCAGGATTGAAAGTGCTGTCAGAGCCCTATGAATTTTGACATCTTGGGGCAAAGCCTCACTCCTATCCCTGTTATGATTCTGCTTTTCAAAAAACAAAAACAAAACACAGAAACCCAACTATTTTAGTTCTGATCATGTATCTTGCCTTGTTTAACTAGATGGTTAGGTGCCCTCACTAACAGCTTTATAATGATATTTCAAGTATCCACACTAATGGGGGACAGGAATGACAGCAATAAATGCAAAACACACACACACACACATACACACACACACATATACACACACACACACACACACATAATTCCTAAACTTTATTTTTGTCTTAACCTCTCCCTTTTCTACTAAACCTTCTCTCAGAACTAATGAGTATCAAAATAGGCTAACTGAATTTCATTACCTCTCCCTTAGCCATTCATGCTCTGGTGATAGTGTCAAAATAAGGGCAGCAGACAGGAGAATAGAAAGAAAAAGAATAGATAACAAGTCCCTGTATAGCCTCGAATTTATTGTGTATATTGAAAGAAATGCATGGCTTAACTACTGGCTGAGAATGGAAGGAAGAAAGTGAGAGAGCATAATAGAAGTAACAAGGTGAAAGAGGGATGGAAAAAGGAATAAGTTTTGTTATACAGTGCTATGCAAGAGTATTTGTTATGGAGTGTCACATAGTGACAGAGAAAGCTCCCAGCAGGTGTGTTTAAGGCCAACAGTGTACCTTTTTAAACGACTAGGTTAAAAAAGGAAAGAGAGCAGTGTTTGCTCATATCTACTCTTCAGTTGAGGTCAGAGGTAATGATGGGGTAAATCGTGCAAATGTATCTCATGCTCTGACTTCATTTGAACATTGTGCATACACAGGAGCAAATTTATCTGGGGCAGATGTACAGAGAGTAAACTCCTCCCCCACCCCAAATCTGGAAATGCATATTTGAACTGTAATGATTTAATATAAAGTAGAATGTTGTTGCTGTTGTTGTTTTTAGGTTTTTAAGTTTCATTTTTCCTCTCTAAATTTTACTTATACTTTGCTTCTTTCCTGAGACATCTGAATTTTTCCCCATTGCTCTTTAGGATTTGAATGGGCAATTTCACTGATTCTTTCAAGGGAGAGAATGGGAAAAGGGGAAAGGATGAGGATTTTTTTTTTACCTTTGACTAACTTTATAAGATCTTTTTAAAAGTGACTTTACCTAGGATTGATATATGGAAAATGTGCCTGTTATTTTATAAGTAGTCTCACTGGCTTCATATAATTAAAGTATGCAAATAAACTGTTAAGATAATTAAGAGAGCCAAGGCTAAAAGTAACCTTCTATGAATGTTGAGTAATAACTGAAATTTATATTGTGCCTTGTGTTTGATCCTTACAACAAACCTATGAGGTGCCACAGATATTCACCTTGTTTTATAGATGAGAAAACTGAAGTTAATAGAGAATGAGTTACTTGCCTAGAGTCACATAACTAGTAATTGTGTGAAGCAGGATTCAAACCCACATCTTCCTGGTGTTCAGCATGCCACACAGTATTGATTGAAAAATCAGAGAGCTATCAAAACAGCTGGGTGCCACAGTGAATAGAATGCCAAACCTGAGTCAGGAAGTTGTGGTTCTGTTGTTTTCAGTCATATCTAACACTTTGTGACCCCCGTCTGAGGTTTTCTTGGCAAAGACACCAGAGCAGTTTACCATTTCCTTCTCCAGCTCATTTTACATATGAGGAAACTGAGGCAAACAGCATTAAGTGACTTGCCCAGGGTCACACAGCTAGGAAGTGTCTGAGGCCACATTTAAACTCAGAAGATGAGTCTTCCTGACTCCAGGCCCAGGACTCTATCCATTGCCCCATCTAGCTTCCCCAGAGTTAGGAAGACCTGAGTTCAAATGTGGCATCAAACACTTAGTAGCTGTGTGAACTGGGACAGGTCACTTAACCCTGTTTGCCTCAGTTTCCTCATCTGTAAAGTGAAATGGAGAAGGAAATGGTAAACCACTCCACTATATTTGCCAAGAAAACCACAGATGGGGTCACGAATAGGACAAGACTAAATACCACCACACCATTCAAAATGATAGATATTTCCAAGACATCCAAGGACATGCATTGCCACAAAATTAAAAAAAAAAAAGGATATGTAGTACTCCTTTGTTACACCGCTCAAATCTCAGGGCAAACTTCCCAGAAGACAACTGTCCCAGGCTCAATGTACTCTCTTGGTTCACACAACTAAAACCATAGCTTACCAGACCCCACTGTCATGTTTCCTCTTAAAAGCCAGAGAACACAATTATCTCAAAGTAAAAGTAAGACAATTTACAAGAGAAAATTCCCGCTCCCCATAAATTTAGGGCACTCTATCCCACACACAATGTCCATCAGGAGAGTATAACAGTACAGGGATCACATAGGAGGTGCCTACATACAAGGGACATATGTGGTTGGACCTACAAGATCTTTGAGACATCTGTGCTGCTTGCTATTGGATGGTCAAGACATCTTGGCTAAGCCCACAGCTCTGCTGGGTTCTGTGGACTCTTTAAAAACATGATGTCTGTCAGTTGGCCATAGGCTCAGAAGCCTCTGATTCCTGGCCAAGCTGAAACCCTTGGCTAGGGCACTGATATCCTCTTTCAGAAAGAACCAGAACCCTTACCCTATTGCCAGTAGGGTGTGTCCCCAGCAATGCTCTCTCTAATTCCCAGCTCTGAGTTCTCTCATTTCCTCTGCAGCAGGATCCCCATTCCATCAAGATCTTTCTTTCTCAACTTCTCTCTACACAGAGGTTATAGTTCAGGAAGTGATGTTCTTAAATGCCTCTCTCAGTCTGGGTGCAAGTGTATGCCTCCTACATTCAGGCTCCTCTCCTTTACCTTGCCATTGTCAATATGGTAGGGAAAAGAAAGAGAAATCCTCTCCTCCCTTGCTATACTCTACAACAGGGCTATCAAACTGAAAGAGAAACAAGTGCCACTAAATTGTATATAAGGATCCCTGTAGATTACACATTGAATTAGAAAACCATGTATTGTTATTATCTATGTTTTGTTGTATTTTTGTTTATTTTGTCAAATATTTCCATTCTATTTTAATCTGGTTTGGCCACACTCAGGAGTGGGGGTAGTGGTTGGGGGGGCCTTATGTGGTTAACACCTCTGTTCTACAAGATGTACAGACAAGTTATTTAAGAGCTGAAGATGTCCTTAAGAATTGAATTGTTCCAAAGCTGGCTCTCTTCTCAAATGATCAGACTAAGTTTATTTTGCCATTTTAAAACACATAATCTCATTTTAATATGTAATCGGGGGAAAATAAAATATTATAAAACATTTTTTAAAGCACATGTTAATTCACAGGGAGTGGATAAAGAAAAGACTCTGAGGCAACCCATGCCCAAAGGTCAAGTTCATTGTTTCAGCCACTCTTACTACACTTTCTTGACTTTTAATGTGCAAATGTGGCCTCTCAAAGATCTGACATCATCCCACTGCTGCTAAGTGTGAAAGTTGAGAATCCAAGTCACATCTGGCATCAAAGTTCATACTCTTTCCACAGCACCAGGTAGTCTCTGAGGACTTTTACAGCTGGACCACAGTGAGATGAAGTTGGAGGTGCTGATGACTATGAAGAGCTAAAGAAGTTTCAATTAAATTCAACAAACATTTCTTAAGTGTTTACTATGTGCAAGGCATCATGCTAAGTACAGGGATACAAAATGGAAAATGAAACCTCTTTTTTTTTCCTTGTAACTTCATTAATATAGGGACCTTCCAGAACAGAAGCTCCTTCCATCATTACCCATCCATAACTCCTCCATAATGTAGTTAGTATTTCTTTTTTTTAAATTTCTGTATTAGTCATGTTGTGAAAGAAGAATCAGAACAAAAGGGAAAAACCTCCAAAGAAAGAAAGAAACAAACAAACAAACAAAGAAACAGTATGGTTCAATCTGCATTCAGAATCCACAGTTCTTTTTTCTGGATGTGGAGAACATTTTCCATCATGAGTTCTTTGGAATTGTCTTGGATCATTGCACTGCTGAGAAGAGCTAAGTCTATCACAGTTGATCATCATACAGTGTTGCTGTTACTGTGTACAATGTTCTCCTTGTTCTGCTCACTTCACTCAGCATCAGTCCATTTAAGTCTTTCCATGTTTTTTTCTGAAATCTGCTTGTCAATCATTTCCTCCAGCACAATAGTATTCCATTACATTCATACACCACAACTTGTTCAGCCATTTCCCAGTTGATAGGCATTCCCTCAATTTCCAATTCTTTACCACCACAAAGAGAACTGCTATAAATTTGTATGCACATGTGGGTCCTTTTCCCTTTTTTATGATCTCTTTGGGATATAAACCCAGTAGTGGTATTACTGGGTCAAACGGTATGCCCTTTGGGCATAGTTCCAAATTGCTCTCCAGAAAGATTGGATCAGTTCACAATTCCACCAATAATGCATTAGTGTTCCAATTTTTCCACAGCTTCTCCAACACTTATTATTTTCCTTTTTTTCATATTAGGCAATATGATAGGTGTGAGGTAGTTTAAAGGTTGTTCTTTAGCCACTATACAATGCCACATCTCTCATATACATAAATCGGTACAAGGTCATTTTGAGGAGAATCTGACAACTCTGGAATCAGGGAATGGATTAGGGAAGGTTTCACTGGGCAGAGCATCTGAAGTGAACCCTGAAGGAAAATGAGGTGGAGTTTTCCACAGGAGAGGTGGAAATGAGGAACTACAAGTCCAAGTTTTGTTGTTGTTTCTTTGTTTCAGTCCTGTCAGACTCTTCATGACCCTATTTGGGGTTTTCTTGGCAAAGATACTGGAGTAGTTTGCCATTTCCTTCTCCAGCTCATTTTATAGATGAGGAACTGAGGCAAACAGGGTTAAGTGACATGCCCAGGGTCACACAGCTAGGAAGTGTCTGACGCCACATTTGAATTAAGGTTCTCCAGATTCCAGGGCCAGAGTTCTATCCACTGCACCACCCAAATGTCCCTTAAGAGTATTATTCTAAGAAGGGGTCCTTGGGCTTCACAAGCTTGCCAAAGTGATACTTCATATAAAAACAGTTAAGAACCCTTGCTTTACAGGGACATTAGCATAATTGATTGGGATGAGGCTATGTTATGGGTGACCTTTTTGAATCAGGCTGCGTCTTATATGATCATTCTTATATATTTCATGTTTAGAGGTGTTACTAATGAAAGAACGTCTAACTTTAGAAGTACCGTTAAGTAATAGAACAATCCTTATGT
Source organism: Dromiciops gliroides (assembly GCF_019393635.1). NCBI lineage: Eukaryota > Metazoa > Chordata > Mammalia > Microbiotheria > Microbiotheriidae > Dromiciops > Dromiciops gliroides. The sequence continues at coordinate 81,755,459 of NC_057865.1, read as the reverse complement.
GAGACTGGATCCATTTATCACTTATTGTACATTCAAAACACAAGGGCAATTCCTGGTTTGGGAGATTTGTCTCCTAAATTGAAGAAATAGCCATGTTAAAAGTATAGCTTACTGTAATAATTTCTGCTTGTATGATAAGAATTAACATTCTGTGACATATTTCTGCTTGGAATCTCATCATTCGTATGCCTAAAGTGCAATTGTTTTTCTTTTGTAACGAAATAAATGTTTTATTGATGCCTTTTGTCTTGACCACACAGTCATGCTCCCTCCCCAATGAACTCTGCCTTGTTACAAAGAGAAACAATTAAGCAAAAACATCCAATATAGACATTGTGTCTTACCTTATACATAGTATTGTGTCTGAGTAGCCCAGGACCTTACACCCCTGTTTCTATCCCTTTTTGTAACATTTTTGCAAGAAGTCTTAGTGGGATTTCACTAAAAATCTAAGTAAGCATAGCTTCTTTAAGGATCCTTTCAGGATAATTATTAATATTTAAACTGGGGATATCACCTATCCTGTAATAAGAGTTACCTGTCGTACAAAACCTGTTATTCTTAGGCTCATTATAAGACACTGCCTATTGTAGGCCACTGTTCCACAGAGCAACTACTTGTGTTTGAGTTTATTGAGGGGGTTGAATGTATGACAAGGAAGAATTGCCTGAAAGACCAATAATCTGTATCAAAAAGAATCTCTAAAGGCTCTGACACCATACTCTGGGCAATTGTCAAGGACATGTTATGAAGTGAGACTTAGCTAATAATTTTGTCAGAGGAAAAGATTTTACTCTATCTAAGCAAGAACAATCTAACCTTAAACTGCATTGCTTCCAAAGAGTCTGGTGCTTACATCAGCAATGTGGACTATGTTCCTTGTCTTGAAAGGATCCGAAGATTCTATGGAAGCCTTCACATTCCATTTACTTGCTATCCAAAGACATCTAGCTAGCTGTAGCATATTCATTAATAAAGCCCACTGGGAGAGATGTATGTATATTTATGTGTGTACACACACACACACACACATAATGTCTGGTGCATTGGGTTTTTGTTTTCACCTTTTAGTGGCATGGTTGAAACATTTATCACCCAACTTAGCTTTCTAGAGAGTATTTACTGCTAAAAGTTGGGGAATGGGCAGAAGAGATTTGTTTCCTCTCTAACCCTTTGAATTAGCCCAATAAATGTAAGACAGGCTAAAAAGACACAACAATTTGTACCATGAGCAAAAATAAAGGTGGGGAACCTAGAACTCAAATAGGAAAGATCTCAGTTCCTTGAGCCACTGAAGGTAGTTTAATCTAGGACTGAAAGGAAGGAGTGTTAGATTGAGAGGACTGGATTCAGGACTAGAAGGGGAGAATGCAAGTACACAGAATGCCTGGAAGGCCTTATTTAAAACTAGGCTCAGTAATGTGAGTCTGTGTCTGTGATTTATGTCAACTGTATTGTAATCTGTCCCCCAATTCTATCATGGTATAATAAAATTTAGTCAAGGACTTGAAACTGTGTATATTGCACTACATACACAGTGATGTTAGGGAAGACAATGTATTTGAAATCAGGATACCTGATTTGGCTTTTTGGCTGTGTGACAATGCATGAGACTTTGCAGTTGTGTTCCTCGGTTTTCTCATCTGTAAAATGGGGAGATCATAATACAACCCCCCCCTCCAGATGACAGTGCTGTCATGAGAAAGGTGTTTTGAGAAGTCCTATACATCTTCTTTCCCCACCCCCACCCCCTGGGGCAATTAGGGTTAAGTGACTTACCCAGGGTTACACTGCTAGTAAGTATCAAGTGTCTGAGGCTGGATTTGAACTCAGGTCCTCCTGAATCTAGGGCCGGTGTTTTATCCACTGCATCACCTGGCTCCCCCTATAAATCTTTTAAGTTAGTATTACTTTTAGAGAAGAAATGGAAAGTCTGGGATTCAGAGTGTAGTGTTACCTATCACAGTACTTTGTGCTTCGCTTATCTATTCTATTTTGAATTATGATTATTTGTGTGCATGTCATATCCTCTTCTAGCCTGCTTGAGAGCAGGGTACTCTCTTCTATCTTTGCAGTTCCATCAGGCCCTGTCACAGGGCTTTGTGAATTGGAGGTACTTATCTTAAATGTTTGTTGAATGGAGAAGGCTCCCTTTATACTGTTGCCAGTGGCATCATCCAAGAGTTAACTTCAAATCTACCAGAAATAGCACAGGGAGTCCATTCTCTGTCTTACTACACAGGGTCCGGATTTATTTTAAGATTTCTAGATGAGAATACATCATGCATTGACTGGCAACATGGAATACTGAAGAATCAATCTATTCAGCATTAGAATAGACCCAGCAAGTGAGTCTGGGTTACTCTCTTAACTCTTTCCTCCCCCAAAATTGTCAGCCCATTCTCTTAAGCATTTTTCCCCAGTTGGAATGTATCACTTGTGTTATAATCAAATTGTATAATATCTTTAAATTGTTTTGCTAACCTTAAAATGGATAGCTAGGCAGAGAAATGGATAGAGTTTGAGGCCTGGAGTCAGGAAGACTCATCTCCCTGAGTTCAAATCTGGCCTCAGACACTTACTAGCTGTGTGACCAGGGCAAGTCACTTAACCTTGTTTGCCTCAGTTCTTCATATGTAAAAAGAACTGGAGAAAGAAATGGCAAACCACTCCGGTATCTTTGCAAAGAAAACTGAAAATGGGGTCACAAAGAGTCAGATAGGACTGAGATGACTGAATAACAACATTCTTAAAATAATATAAATGTCCATTATTATTCAAGTTTACAAGGATATGGTATTTATTAATTTATTGACCTTTATCTTTTTCCTATAAAATGAGAAATATCAAAATTCACATATGTGTGTATACACACACACACACACACACACACACACACACACACATATATAATTTCATCATAAAAAGGAACCTGGTTGGTGGGCTAAAAGTTCTGGAAAGCCTAAGGATAGACTTTGGATGAAAATGGGAAGCTGCTTGTGAAATAAGGGAGGATTTGAGGTATATGTGTGTGAGGTGGGTGGTCAGAGGGATTGGGACAGTCATATAACTGGACTTGTGATTCCATTGATAGAGGTGAGCCCTAAATAAAGAACCCTTCTCAACCAATGCAGTTCAGCACCTTTTGTATAATTTGCAGCATCAAAGATTTCCCTAGTGCATTTCGAGATTAAAGTGATTTGTCCTCTCTCTCCCATTCCCTATTGTCAGGAAGCAAACTTTGGGGGGCAGAGGGGAGTACAGAAGTAAGGAGTTCTTCAGATAGCTTTATTTTCTATTAACTATTTCTGAGTGTAGAAAACAGTGGAGTAGGTGTCATGAGATGTGACTTCTAATTTCACCCTTGCTGTACTAAACTAACTGTGAAGTCATTTCACCCATTGGGGGTTTTCCTCATGTGTAAAATGAGGAGATTCAGCTAGATGGCTTTTAAGGTCCCTTCCAGATTTAATATTCTCTGATTCATTGATTCTAAGTGCCCTTTGTGCCTTTCAGACCTCATATATACTTTTTCCACCTCTGTCTCTCACTCATCCTCTTTCCAAAGTGGATCGAGGTACCCAGGGTTGGGTGCAGTTTTTTTTCCCCCTACCTCACCTCCAAGATTGAGAAGAGATTAAGCAGGTGGTGAGTGAAATAGGTAAAAAAGATCATGCTCTGAAGGGAAAATTGTCAGGTTAGCTTCATGGGAAAAGTGAGAAAACATTGATATAATGAAAATACAGAACATGAGTTGGTCTCATGCAAAAGGAAACAGATAAAAATGGAAGTGATTTGCAAAATATAATTGGATTAAAACTTGGATGTATATGGCAATGTTTTTTCTTAAGAGTAAATTTTTTACACGTACAAACATAATATAGTATATGTGTGTGTGTGTGTGTGTGTGTGTGTACTAAAATGAAATATCGTAATGATTTCTGAAATACATAGGGCCAACTATTTCCACCATTTCAGACTCAGAATTTGAGTTGCATAGAATTTGCTTGAATTCGCCAGTGGTGGAATTAATTCCTCCTTTTCCTTTCCATACTGCCACACCTTTTCTTTGTCTTAATTTTTTGGTACTCTCTAACAGCACCTCCAAAAGTGCTGTGTGGTATGTTATTCAAATTAATTTACTTTTGAGAATTTTGTGACATCCCATGAGATAACTGGAAACCTCCTGAGGTGTGTGGAAATAAAGGTTGGGGATCAATTAATAGGCCATGCTACCATTGTATTTGGTATATAAAGCTCACTTTCAATAACTGAAATTGACCACCTAGTAACGAAGATTCGACAGACAAGCACATCTATAGACTTCAGTTCTTTGAATTTCTAACCCAATCTTTAAGGCCTGGCAGAAGACTGATGAGTTGGCTTAAAAATGAATACTCCCAGTGCAACCCCCTGACCAACTGACTTCCAGCTACAGCACGGCATCAGATTTAATAACCAGGTAAGAATTGGAAGAGAGATTTTTGGTCAGAGGGTCCTGACTGCTGTTTTTCCACCCAACATGACAGGCATTCACAGGGAGGAATCCAAGATTTACAAAGCCAAGCTCACCTACTCCTTTACCCTCCTGAACAGAAAATCTGGATTTCTTGTGGTCTAGTTTATAACTGGCGATTGTAAAGAATAATCTCTTTTTCTAATCCTTATTTGTACTGTCCTTGCTAAAATGAAATGTAATAAGATATTTCTGTCCATCCCAACATATGAGGCATGTGATTGAGTGTACATTTCACTACATCAGGCACTGAAACTATCTCACAGACTTTCGTAATTTTAAAGATTAATGCTTGCAAGGGGCTTATTGAACCTTGGATAGAATTCCCATGGCCACATAAAACATGAATATAACCGACATAAATACAATAGTGTAATCCCATTTAAACACAAGCCTTCCCAGAATCTCTCTCTCTCTCTCTCTCTCTCTCTCACACACACACACACACACACACACACACACACACACACACGCACACACACGCACACCCCTCTTTTACAGTTGCCACTGATGAACAATGAAAACGAAAGCTCCCGTTTAAATGTTTGCCTAGAGTAACTATTCATTATTACTCAAGTGTGCATGATATGTTTTTCACACGTGTCGACAGAATCCACATCCGTGAAGAGGGAGAAGTGTTAAGTTGCAACAAATCGCATCCAGAAGTGAGGGGGGGGAGGTGGGATGGGGTGGGGCGGGAGGCTCTGGGTGACTGGGTGTAAATGCAGATTTATTTTCATCATATAAATATACGTTAAAAAAAAAAATCCCTGCTTGGGGAGAGAAGCAAGTCCGGAGGCAGCCGCTAGAGTTCTCCTTTTCCCCACGCGGCGGCTGAGCCTCCTTGCACCCTCGGAAACCAACCCTGTTTACCCGGAGAAACCTGACCTGTAGACACCGAGGGGTGGAGGGGTGGGGGGATCAGACACAATAAAACTACAAGGCGGGGGGAGTGGGAGAAAGAGAGAGCGAGGGAGAGAGGGAGAGGAGAGCAGGGAGGAGGGGAGGGAAGGAAGGAGGGAGGGAGGGAGGAGGAGAGGGAAGGAAAACACACACGCACACGCAGACACACACACACACGCACGCACACAAAACCAACATGTGAAGGGGGAGGCAGCAGCGGCCTGGGGAAGGGATTGAAAAGTTTCCCCCGGCAGCCAGGCAGGCCGGCGGGCGCGCCTCCCAACTTCTCATCCCCGCCGCCGCCGCCGCCCCCCTCCCCCGGTCCCCCTCCCTCCCTCCCTTCTCGCTCCCCGCGCCTTCCTCGCTCGCTCGCTCCCTCCCTCCCTCCCCGGCTCGGGAGCCAGCCCGCCGCCCGCCGCCCGCCCGCGCGCCGCCGCCGCCGCCGCCGCCGCAGCACCAGGTGAGGAGCGGAGCGACGCTGTAAGTGGGGAAGAGGCGGGCGGGCTGAGGGGGAGGCTGGGGCTGGGGCTGGGGCGGCAGGGCGGAGGGGGCCCCGCCGGGCGGACTCGGCCCCCGCCGCCCCGGGGCGGCCCCCGCGCGCGCCCTCCCCGCCGCCCCTTCCTTCTCGTCCTCCATTGTCGCGGCTCCTTTCCCGCCCCCCCGCCTCGGGTCTCTCGCCTTCTCTCTCCCGGGGCGGGTTGTGTGATGGAGGATTATCAACATGGCGCCTTCCAAACTCCCGAGCCCGCGGGCCCCGCCGGGAGGGGTGGTGAGGGAAAGGGAGGGCGGCGGCCACGGGGACCTGTCCCCCGGGCAGGTCGCCCCCCGCCCTCACCCCGGGGCGCCCCTCCCGCTCCTTCCCGCCCTTCCCTGCCGTGCGGTCCCCTGAGCTCGGGGGAGAGGGCGAAGGAAGGAAGGAGGGCGAGGGGCGGGAGTGTGTGTGTGTGTGTGTGTGTGTGTGTGTGTGTGTGTGTGTGTGTGTGTGTGTGTGTGTGTGTGTGTGTGCGTGTGTGCGCGCGTGTGCGCGCGCGCGGGGGGGGGTGGAAACCTGGGGGCGCCCGGAGGAGCCCGAGGCGGCGGCGACGGCGGCTGCGAGGATCCCGAGCATAATGGTGGGGAGAAGCAGCCCACCCCGGGGGGGGGGCGGGGAAGGGAGACCCTGTATTGTTGTGCTCTCGACCCCCCACCCCCAGCCCCGCGACCAGCCCTCCTCTCGCTCCCTCGGCCCGGCCGAAGTTGGCCGCGGGAGCCGCGTGGGGCGGCGCGGCCGGGCTCCCCGGCCGGGAGGTGGAGGGCGGGGGGCAGCCGTGGGCGGCGCATCCTGGCGTCGTGGCTTCTGGACGGGCGTCTGGTTTGTTTGGTTTTTCCTTTTTTTTTTTTTGCTTTTTCGGAGGGCTGAGAGGAGTGACCCCCTCCGCGTCCCCTCCCCCTCCCGGCCGTGGCTTTCAAAGGACGGTGGGAAAAGCTTCCCTTGGAAGAACCGCGGCCGAGGCCTGGTCGGCAACGGGAAAGCCGGGGCGTCGCGTGGAGGCCGAGGGCCGGCCGCGTTCGGGCCGGTAGCCCGGACCCTTCCCCGGGAGCCCGCTCCCCCCCACCCTGGGGAACGTGTGTGTGTGTGTGTGTGTGTGTGTGTGTGTGTGTGTGTGTGTGTGTGTGTGTGTGTGTGTGTGTGTGTGTGTGTGTGTGTGTGTGTGTGTGTGTGTGTGTGGCGAGGGCCGGGAGGTGGGGAGGAGGCCGGCGGAGCCTTGTCGGGCGAGCAATGGCAGCGGACGCCGTAGCCGGGCCCCTGCGGGACGCGGGCGCGAGCGGGGCTTCCTGCCCCCGGCCGCCGCGGGCCTGGCGGCGCCTCCGCCGCCCTCCTCCCTCAACAGGTTCCCGCTCGGCAAATACAAATAACACAAAGTTCCTCCCCTCCCGCCCACCTTCTCGTGCCTTTCTGGGCCGTTTGGTACTAGCGGTCGCCGCTGGCGAGGCTTTTTTTCGTCCTTTTGGGAGCTTTTGAGAAAAGCAGCGTTTGTGGTATTTGAGAGAGAAGCCCCTCATTCCTTTCCAGACTCCCCAGTGTCCTAATGGCGTCCCAGGGGAGGGGGTCAGCTTCGGAAGAAAGACATTGTCCGGTCAGTTGGCTCTTGCTGCCCCCGACCTCTTGGAGGAAGTCCTTCCTCTCCCCGAGCTTCTGGAGCTTTTACATTGTGTGTTCTCTGATTGTCGGCCCTACGTCTTGTCTGTCCCTTTAGACCGTCCCTCTGGCTGCCAGCGTCTCTGTGTGACACTAGAAGCCTGTGTATACATATATATCACGGGAACTTTGGGATAGTCTGCGGCGAAAAGCCACAGCAGCAAAAGTTCCCTCAGTGAGAGCCCGTGTTGGAAATATGGAACTGATCATTTGTGAGATACTATTGCATTCCCATGAAGGAACATTATGAAGCAGGTGGAGTTGGGAGTGAAAAGGACGTTATTGGTTCACACTTTTAGAGTACCTGGAACTTTTTAGTCTCTTGGGTATTTAACACAAGGGAGCTAGCACTGCATCACTTTAATAAACAATTTTATTGTCTTTTTGTCCTAAAATAAGTTTCTAAAGAAAAACGACTTTTAATAGTTTTCTCTTTTCATATAAACTCGGCTTTGTGAGTTTTAATTCACACCTTGTTAAAAGGCACTAAACAGACTTTTTTTAACCGGACTTAGGGGAAATAAGATCATCTTAGGGGTAGCAATCTTTGGATACAATTACATTTACTTGCAAGATATTGGAGAAATAGTTCTTCGGTGTTTCGAAAGTTGTCTTTACATAGATGGCTTTTTTAAGACAACTACCCGTTTGTATTTTTTTTTTGGTTTCAGAATATCTAAGCTATTGAAGCATAAGAGCTATTACTAACTATATCCAATACCCTTGTAATATTCTGCTTTATGTTGTCTGGCCAGTTCTGGGACAGTGGTCTGCTGCTTGGTTTTATAATCATTTATGTTAACTGTTAGTCATTCTTTTTTGATGAACTAATAACTTAGGAGTTCAAAGATCAGAAAAGATAATGTAGCTAAGTTCATAGTAATTTCCTAGATAAATTTGAGATGAGTTCATCAAAACTATAATGATGAATAGCTGTCGGTGATTTTTCTTTTATTAAAGCACTTTTGCTATGATTTTAACATAATCTTTTAGCTTAATAAGGCACTTTTCACAAGCCCAGATATTTTATGGACAATAAATTTGGTCATAGATGTCAGCATCCCTACTTGGTACACTGTTTAAGCATTCTTTAGTCCTCAGAGTGGTGACCTTCAACAAGTCACTTCTTACATGTGTGGACCTCAATTTCTTCATCTGTAAAATGAAGGGTTTGGTTTAGATGGCCTCTGAGGTCTTTTCTAACTCTAGTTCTGTGAATCTTTTATTTGGGTCTTTCTCCAAAGTGTAACACAAAATATACCATGTATATACTTCCGGAAAGAACTCTGAGTGTTGATGCCCTCTGTATGCCTAGGGCAATGTTTCTAGGTTGCATTGGTATATCGGTCTTTAGTTGGATACAGTGAAATCTAGTGATAATGTTGAATACAAGTATTCTAATGATTTTAACCAGAGTTTGACTGCAGCCCTAACTACCTGGTGTCCTATTATATTTTCTTTTTATCCCTACAAATCAGATCCACATGGAAAACTTTGCAATTAAGTAGTTATAGGAAAGAAAAGAACTGGAATGCAAAAATTTGCTGTAAAGTGTTTTTTTTTGTTTTTTACATAATGTTTTAAAGTTTATCCTACTCTGCTTTGAAAACTCCTGCTATTAAACATGGGGTTTAACAGTGATCTTTTTGCTATGGGAATGGTTCTTTCATGTGAAAAACGCATTTTTCATCATCTAGGCATTTTATAAGGAAAGACATTTCTCTTTCTAGGTATTACTTTCCAAATAGGTTAATGCATGATTTATTTTTACTAGGTTTTTTTTTCCCCTTGGTGGTTTTTCAGTATAAACTTAAGTTCATAGTTCTTTAAAAAGGGATTCTGAACTCTTTTCTCACCTGTTTGGACTTTGTTGTTGTTTAGTAAAACCTGCCTTGGTTGAAAGAAGATTGATATTCTCTCATCCTTTGTCTTGAATGTTTTGTTTTGGTTTTTTCCCCAAGCAAGCTTATGTTGTGCCAACATGAAAAAGAAGATATTCATGCACACAACATTCACCAGTGTCTTTTTTTTTCCATAAGTTACTTTGATAGAGCTCTGATTTCCTCTATGTGGGTACTCCTTCAAATACAGTTTGCCCCCTGGCAATGGTGGCTCTGGCAGTAAAGCAAGATTACATCTTACTTTCCCAGATAACAGTTGCAATGCCCACTCTCCTGAATGAACATAATGTACTGAAAGAACAAATGGGAGTATATAGCTAAGGTTGTCTCTGTCAATAGAGGGAGGTATAGTGGGACTATAAAAGAAAGCCACAGATGAATTTGAGTCTTCACTAGCTGCCAATTTGTTTATGTTCAGTTAGGATCTTTTTTTTGTTGTTTTTTAAAAACAAATTTCTGCCCTTTGATCTATGAGGTACTAAGTATAGAAATGAAAAAGAGTAAAAGATAACTTGACTGTTGTAATACACATTATAGTCACTGTTGAACTGACAATCAGTACTTAAGTAACAATTTACATATCTGATTAGGTTTTTAAAAACCTTAGGGAGCCAATAATGTATTCCATTGTAAGTGGAATCAGTACTGTTCTTGGAGTCAGAAGACGTGGGTTCTGGTGTTGGGTCTGCTCCTTAATAGGTGGGGAAACCTTAGGTCATTTTTAACCTGTGAGCCTCAGTTTCCTCATCTGTAAAAGAGGGCTATGAATAAACTGACTAGTTCACAGGATGATTGTTAGGATCGAGCAGTAATTATATAAAGCTTTAAGGTTTGCAAAGTGCTATATGAATGTGGTTTTTAAAATTTTATTCTTAACAATAACCCCGAAAGGTACTATTATTATCTCCATTTTACAGATGAAGAAACTAAGTCAGAGGTTAAAATGACTTGCCTGTATCATCTAAGTAAGATAAAGTATATAAGGCACTCTGAAATTGCCTTAAAATATTGTGTAAATATAAACTATAATTGATACCTCTATAGCAGTCTTCCTAACTAGAAAAAGAAAAGCTTTTATAAGGTAACTCTATACTACATTCTTATTTACAGGCCTCAAGTCACTTTTAGCTATCAGTGAACAGATCCGAGTGGATATAGGCAGTTATCTGGGGATGTGAGTAAGGGTTTTTTGTTTTTGTTTTTTTGTGATCCAATGGATTGAGTTTCTTTGTGAATGATTTTAAGGATCTTTTAATAATTGGTTCTCAGTAGCAATCCTGTCTGAAGGCTGTGCACTACTTAGAGGTATTGGCTTTCCCTTAATATAGAAGCCTTATTCTTTATTTTTACTCACCACAAAACCTTTGACTACAGCTTTTAATAAATAGCATATTTTAGGTTTTTTCTGCCCATCCTTTATTGAAGTGTTCACCAGATTTGATTTTTAGGAACCCTTGTTTGTTACTTCATGTATCAGGAGTGTTGTGAAATTTCAAAATAAAAGTGAAAGAGCATCAATTAGAATATACATACCTTATAACACTTGGAATAAAGGACGGCTTGGTGATTGTGAAAGGGAAACCTGTCACATTGGTTTGTTCTTTCTTTCTTTTTTTTTTTTTTTGATGAGGCAGTTGGGGTTAAGTGACTTGCCCAGGGTCACACAGCTAGTAAGTGTCAAGTGTCTGAGGTCGGATTTGAACTTTTGAACTCAGGTCCTCCTGAATCCAGGGCTCATGCTCTATCCATTGCTCCACCCAGCTTCCCCACATTGGTTCTTAAAATATTATCTGGACACTGGGTGGTCTACCAGGTTGTCCTCTAGAAGGGTAGTAGTCTCCTCTTTTATAGTATTCATTTTTTAAAATAGTATGACAATTTCTCTGGTTTTGTTTTAGTTACAAATTATTCATTATTCGGTAACATAGTAGATGTCACATTTTAAAGATTACGCCAATATCAACACCAATCCTGGGGATTTTTTTTTCCCATTGGCAAAGAGAAATATAGTGTGGTTTAGGTGTTTGATTGGATTTTTATCCTGAGGATGTATACCACTGACCAAAAAAATGTGTATATTGATACTGAGATAAATGTAAAGTGGTCAAAATACAAGAAGGATGTGAGAGAAAAGAAATAGCCTAAAATACAAACAAGATAATTGTAATGATTAAAACTTAGCTGTATTATATAGAAACTATGGTTGCTACTTTAATGAGAAATTATGTCTGTGCAATATTGTTTTTTCATTAAATTCTATAAGTTTAAAATCTGAAGCTATCTTATAAAATTAGAAAAATTTGTTAGAACTTTTGGGTAAATTTTTATGTTCTGCAAAACTTTGTAGAATAGCTTGTTCTTTTGGATAGATGGCTAAATCTCAGTAGCTTAAAAAGACATTTTAAGATGTTAAAATATCCTGGCATTAAATTTCATCTCTTGAAAAATATTTTCACAAATTAAAGTAATTTTTAAAAATCAGTGGAGATGGGTGGGAGAAGTCCAAGCTTATTAATAAAATAGATTTGACTTTTTCATAAATCTATTGCAATAAAGTACAAAATATTTCTTTTTATGTTATTTTAAAAGTAGCTGAAAATTATTTTGTTTGACATTTCCAGGCATTATCAGTAAATAGTTATTTAGCATTTAATGTGTAAATGGCAGAAGAATCTTGTCTTAAGTTTAGAGTAGAAATAATGGAGGCAACACCTAAATGTTTCACATTGCATTGTAAAGTTGTTGTTTTTTTTTAATCACTGTTGTATAACAACAAGAGAGGTACTTTTTAAATATCATAACACATTGGTGTGGAAAGAGCACCCTGACGGTATAGCTCTGACCTTGGGCAAGTCACTTCATTTCTGGGGGCCTCAATTTTCTCATTTAAAAAATAACAAACTTTGACTGGATAGTGCCAATTAAGTATGAATTTTCCATTGATGCTTCTAATTATGTCCCGCCAAAGAATGAAGTTTAGTAGACTAAATCAGGGACTCTTAATCTTGTTTGTGTTATGGTCCTCCTTTGGCAGTCTGGTGATGTCTTCTGAGAAAACTTTTTAAAATACAATTAATTTTTTTTACTGACAAAACCACTTACGTGGAAATAGTTAGAATATGTATATTTTTAAATTTCAGACTCTAGGTTAAAAACCCCTGGAATTAAGTATTCATGAGTACTTATATCATGGGATCCGAAGAATTTAGAGTTGAAAGGGACATTAGAGATTATCCAGCACAACCCTTTCGTTTTACAGTTGAGGAAACTGAGCCCCAGAGAATTTGAGGGATATGCCTAAATTCACACAAGTATCAAGAAATCTATGGAATGGATTTATTATTAAGAAATTGCATATGGATCACATTTTAAATGCTCTAGGGAAGCAAACCTGATGCAAAGAAACTTTTGGGGGGGGAGTGTGGGGGGGTGATGATGGATGTTTTTATAATGCAAAACACTAATCTGTTTTATAAATTCATATTTATATAATACCTTGAAGCTTTTTAAAGGAAAGCAAATCTTAGTCTGAATAAATGAAAGATGTTTATCTTAAGATGATTTTAATTGAGTCAATATTACTATGTAAACCTTAACTTTAATTATTTTTAAATGAGTTCTAACCTAATATTTTTGCATTAATTTTCTTGAAGCAAAGGTTATTTTTTTTAAGCCACACAACAGAAAAGTAATTGCTATTTAAGCCTTAACTTTGTTATTTCAAATGTGTATTCTAACTAAAGGTCATTAGAAAAAAAAATTGCACAAACACCACAAAAAGCTTTCCTTATAGTGTCCCCCCCTTTAACTTTTCCTAATTTCTCCAGTCATAGTTGCATTAAACTATAGCCACATAAAAATTAAATAATACTTTATATCTACAGCAGTGTCTTAAACACATTTTGTATTTTTGGACATTTAATCCAGACATTTAAATGACAGACACATTCAAAAATTTGTTTTTTCACTGATTTTTTAAGCAAGGTAAATCTTAAATTTTATTTAAAAAAATGAATTAATTTTTTTGCTTAGCTAACAGTATTTTATCAGTTACTTGAATTATTGATTAAATAATTAAATGTACATTTTTAGCTAGGAATTTTTTTAAACGGAGCTTGCAGTGGAAACATTTCACATAATCTTCACTCCAGGATTTTAAACTTGTCGTTTGAATTTATTCATCATGGAAAAAATTACAAATAATTAATTGCAAGATAATTGAACAGAATAATTTTGTACAATTTGCTTCTGGGTTTGTGTTATTTTAAGTGAATATGAATGTATTTTAGGTCACTTCAAAAGACTACTTACTGCCTGCCCGTAGCAGCTTTCAGGAGGTTGGCTGTTTCATCATAAACTATACTGCCTGTGCCAGCAGACATTTTGAAGATAACATGGCTCAGGGAAGTTTTAAAAAAATAAACAACAAAACCCTGTAATCTTTCTCTTAATACTTATGTTTAAGAGAAAAAAATTTAAAGTCTTTTGGAGTTTATTCCAATACAAATATTCCTGACATATTAGATTTGGGAGGTAGTAGGGGAATAAAGTGGAGTTATTGCCTTGAGCAATATAATCACTTCAAAAGGTCTCTGCTGGATCATTGCAGTTTGGATTGAAATGGCTGCTTTAAGTGAGGAAACTTCATAGTTCTATAGTATTTGTATATTCATTTAAAATAAGATGAACTCCTACCCCCTTCATAAAAATGTGAAGAAATAAATACACCAGGTGAGTTCTAGCCATATTCCTATTATGTTAGTGGAGACTCCAGTATCCATATGCAGGGTATATGTATGTTAAACTTAAACTCTTTTTTTTATTGTGGAAAAACAAGAAATATTAAGTGTTACTCTTTAAACTGTCCCTACATTATTATGTTTAAAACTCACAATACTTTTAATGAACTTATTGGGAAGTATTTCCTTCATGTAGGTTCTTGAATTGACTAGTGTTTGTTGCCCACAAATTTGTCATAGTCCTGTTTATCAGAAGTGTTATTTGAAGAACCTGTAGGCCCTCTGTTTCTAGTAGAGATTTGATATGGGGGTCTTTCCTCTTAAGTAAGAAGCCTCCATGAGTTGAAGAAATCATTTTAGCTGGGACTTCATTATGTGCTACCTCTGATAGGTGTGTTTCATTTAAGTTGTTTTTTTACTTCTAAATGAAAACAATGTCCAAAATGCCTTTTCCCCCTCCTCACTTCTAGTTAGCATTTCTCAGTATGTTTTGATAAAAGATACTTTACATCACTTCTCCTGGCAGCATTTTCTTTAGCACTTTTATGTTTATTATGTATTCTATATCTATTTTGACTTGTGTCCCTCGTTAGTGTCAGTAAATGAAAAACTGAAGCTTATAGAAGGGGAGATATTTTCAAGTTGTCTTGAGTTTTTTATTGCCCCCCCCCCAATAATACTGAATTTGCTCTTAAATTGTAGAGTTAAAATCCCACAGCTTGATTCTACTGTCTGTGGTATTTATGCATTTCTGACTAATGCTAATGAATTAAATCAGTCAGGAAGCATTTATTAGCTATTTACTCTGTACCAGGCACTATACTAGGGCCTTAGTATACAAATAAATACAAAAAAGAAACAATTCATATTCACAAGGAATTCACATTCTAATGAAAAACTTAACACTACTACTAGTCTTTTTTGAGGTATTTTCACAATGTGCTTTCCTTTTTATTAAATCTGTGATTTTTATAGATTGAAAGATAAATAAGTGACTTTAAGGGACTACAACTTATACAACTGACCTTAGTTAAGTTTTAGAAGGAATATAGTTCTGATAAGTGCTCTACTCATGATGTGGCATAGTAGGACAAAAAGAACAAAGATTTAAATTGTTAAATATTTATTGTCAGCATTTTCAATCTGAACATGGATGTCCCAGTTGATTTGTTAATATGGAGGTATATTTTCATATTTTAGGAAGGAATGGTCTCTTTAATATTCTTTCAGAATATGAACTTGAGAATATAGTTTGAAAATTAAATTTTGTTGAGTCGACAGAGTATAATTAGTTGTCCAGTTCTTAAAGTGGAAACAATGAGTTTAATTTAGCATAGAGATAATATTTCAGAGACTGCCTAAAGAATTTATATTGGGAACTACATGAAGGACATTAGATATAAAATCTGACCCATTGGGGAAAAACTTGTTTACTTTTTAAAACTTCATCATTATAAAATAATTCAGATTTTTAATTGCAACTAAAGTGTTAATTATTTTTCATTATCTTTCCTATATAAAATTATGGCTAGACCCGTTTTCTATACTATTGGGTAAGCTCCTAAGATATTCTATCAATTGGAAAAAGAGAACATATAAGAATGAGCCGGACCAATAAAAGGAAGAATCTGGCATAAAGAACGCAAGTTTATAACTAGACTGGTTATGTAGATTTTTTGATGAAATTAAAGTATTACTAAATAATTGTTAGCCTATAACAACCCTATCAGGATTAAAGTGCATTCCCAGTTGAGATTAATAATTACATGTTGCTTATTTTCTTTCCTTTTTTGTGTATTTCTGGCCCTATAATATGATATCCAAATCTCTTAGCAAGCTGGTAGTTTATAGTTTAATATCATCAACTAAATTAAGAAGGAATTGTATGTTTAATAGAATATGTATAACTAACAAAAGTATTGAGGAAAAATCATGGATTAGTGAAAATGTGATTTAAGTGTAATTAAGATGTACCAGGTCATTTTCTCTAAAAAGTGGAATGTTTTGGAATTCTGTGACCTTCTTGACATAAGGAGTAGTAATATCTAACTCTGATTCTTTGAATAGCTTTAGATTACATTGTAACTTCCTTGTGATTATTTCACCTAGACAGTTACCAGATTTAAGTGATATGCTGTGTAATCATTTATACCTGATACCAACACGTTAAGATTTTTAAATCTCCCAAATAAGTAAGCTGTTTGTTTTTGACAGTGATTGTCTCCTTTTAAACAAGCCACTATCATTTTGCTACAGTTATTAAGTCTCCATAGTATCTGTTTACTAAGTATTATCTGATAATTTTTAAGAGCCTTAGGGACATAAGTAAATTATATGTGGTTCACTGGTTGCTGCTGCTGCTAAAATCAAACCACCAGTCACTGTGATTTAAAAAATTATAAATCAGGTAAAAAACAGACTTCAGTAAATGTGAGCAATTTTAAAATAAAAATTCTAAGACAAATATCTGCTAATGTCCAATCATGGCAGTAAAAGGCTTTCCCCCCCTCTTTTTTAAAGGGATATTGGACACAATGACATTTCACAAAGTTGAAAGGAACTTTGAACTGAAAAAAATCCCTCTACACATGCCCTTATTTAAATGGCAGCCTGTACTTGAACACCTTCAGTTAGGGGTTGGGGGGGGGCGTACTTGCTACCTTCTGAGGCAGCCCATTATATTTTGTCATAGCCATAAATGTTAGAAATTTTTTGTTTACACACATTTGTCTTGCATTTCTCACACATTGCCCTTGGTTCTGCTGTATAGGACTAAGTAGAACAAGTTTAATGCTACTTCCACGTGACAGCCTTATACATTTTTCTAAAACTGCTATCAGGCCCATTCCCAAGTCTTCTCACTGATTCTTTTCTTCATTTAAAAAGCATTTATTATGTAAGTACTTACTCTGTGCTATGTTCTAGGGATACTAAAGCAGTCCCTGTCCTCAGGGAGTTTATATTGTTCTGGAAGAAAATAACTTTTATATTCTTAACTCACAAGAAATATATACAGAGTGATTTGGGGAAGGGTCATCTTAAGACCATTCTCATAAGCCATGTACTCAATCCCCTTCACCCTCCTCGTTGTCTGGATGCTATTCAACTTACCATTCTCCATCCTGGAACTGAAATTGATAGTCCAGACATTGTCTACAGAAGAATATGGCCCCTCTCCCCACTCCTTGCTTTGGGATATTTGGTTCTCTGGAAGGCTTCCTCAGGATAGCAAGAGGCTAAGAAATGAATGGTAAATAGTAATTTTAAATGCTTTATAAAGTGTTGGAAATTGCTAAAAAATTAATGGGGGGGGCAGCTAGGTGGCGCAGTGGATAAAGCACTGGCCCTGGATTCAGGAGTACTCGAGTTCAAATCCGGCTTCAGACACTTGACACTTACTAGCTGTGTGACCCTGGGCAAGTCACTTAACCCTCCTTGCCCTGCCCCCCAAAAAAAAATTAATGAGGAAAAAATATTTTTAATTTGTTTATGTACCATCCTACCTGTTTTCTCCATTCTCTTTTATCTCACTTATCAAACAGCTGGCATGGTTTCAGGCAATGACAGTTGTCATTCTTTTTAACATGAATTCAAGATAACTGAACATATATCTTGTTAACACATCTTTTTACACTAAACTTTTAGAAATCAAAGGTTCCAGCATTTCCACTTTTTAAAAAAATGACAATACTTGTACTATTTTCAAATGTTCCTATTTCTGATTTGGTGAATTTTAGGTTATATTGAGAAGTTAGAAATTCTCCTTATATCTTTAAATTTCACAATTGTTACAATTATGGAAGTGAGCAATGAAGGATATTTCTTTAGTGATATGATCCCTCTTTGGAGTTGATTGAATGTTTCAAAATCATGTTTTTAAGCCCATCTTCTTTTTGTGTTTCTTAAAAATAAGTTTTATTGATATCTTCTGTTTTTTACTTTGTAGTTATCCCAAGTATCCTTCCTCCTTCCACTTTCCTCGTCCCCAAAGATCCATCCCATATAACAAATAATTATTATTTGGGGGCGGGGGGGGGGCGGAATAAGCACAGCTAGTCAGTCCATCAAAAAAGTCCCAAACTGTGGCCTGTGTAACACCTGTGGACCTGCCACATCCATGAATGAATTTAAGCTCTTATTCTTAATTCTAGTAGTTAATATATGGTCCATACCATTAGTTTTGAACCAACAGTTTACTTAAAAAATAATTAAATGGTAGAACTTTTTGACATGTTTTAAAAGTTTTCAGTCATATTTAGACACTGAGCTACATATCTCATAAGGGCTAATGTTAAAGATGATATGTACTTGTGTATAATGGAGAACTGAATCATTTGAATGTTAGATATTCCTTTTTCCTCCACCCCTCCTTTACACCACTTCTTTATGCCAGTCTGAAATTACTTTTTAGATTATATTCTTTAAATAATTGACACCTTTAATTTACTTACATGAATATATTATTTGATAAAATTATAGGTATAATTTAAAGCATAATGGTATTTCTATTACTTAGACTGTATATGTGTAGTGTGTATATACATTATACATACACACACACACACACACACATACACCGAAGTAATAGCTAATCACGTTAGCTTTTTGTAAGGCAGTGTTTACTGAGAGGCAGCTTGTTATAGTGCATAAAGAGCTGGCCTCAGAACCAGGAAGATTTGGATTCAAGTGTTGCCTCTGACTCCTACTGATTTAATCAAGTCTCTGAAGCTCTCGGTGCCAAGAAAACTTTCCTAAACTTTGAGATGTAGTGAAGGTGCTGACCTGTATTTGGAGCTCTCATGTCAATGAATTTGCAGTCTACCCCTGGCCCCTATTCTGGGCCTCACTTAGAAATAGTGGCCTCTTGATCGTATGAGATAATGATTTATAAATTCATTTTACATGTAATTCATTCTTTGCTTTTGAAGCTCAGTGTTTGCTACATAGTTCTTAATAAATGCCTTTTGTTCATTCGTTAACCTTCCCCTTTTTCCTTGTATCTGATACATAGAAAAGAAAGGGGAAAGAATAAGCATTTATATAGCACATACTACGTGCCGAGTAGTATGCTAAGTACCTTTACAGGCACCTACTATCTCATGTGATCTTCACAACAATTCAGGGAGAAAGGTAATATTATTGTCTCCATTTTATGGATGAGGAAGCTGAGGCAGATTGATATTACACAGCCAGTAATTTGTCTGAGGCTAGATTTGAACTCAGATCTTCCTAACTCCAGTCCCTGCACTCTATATATGTGCCACTCAGCTGCCCCACACCATCTAGATGTCCCTCACTATCAGTCAGTCAGCATTTACTAAGAGTATTCTGTTTTCCAGGTGCTTTGCTAGATGTGAGAGATAATAAGAAAAAGCAAAAACTGCCCTTGCCTCCAAATACTTTAGGACAAGAACAGATTAAATTGCATATAAGTTAAATACAGAAGGGACAAAGTAACCTTGGAAGTGGGGACTAGGACAGGCCTCCTAAAGGAAGTAGTACTTGAGCTGAGTCTTAAAGAAAACCAGGGATTCTGGTAGGCAAGCCTTGTGGGGAAAATATTCCAGGGAGACCAGAGAGCCAGTACAGAGTACAGTACAGATTGGAGATGGAGTATTATATCAAGTAAAGGGATGTGGCTGGAAAAGTGGGCAAGCTTATAAGATTTAAATACCCCCAAAAGGACTTTATATTTGATCCTACAGGTAATAGGGGATCTGTTACAGTTTGAATTGTGTGGTTAACATGACCAGACCTGTGCTTTAGAAAAATTACTTTGGCGGTTCAGTGGAGGATGGAATGGAATAAAGAGAGACTTGAGGTAAAGTGATGAATTGGAACACTGTTGGAATAGTCAAGTCAAGAGGTGATGAAAGGTTGTAGCTATGAGTGGAGAGAAGGGAACAAAGGAGAAATGTAGAAAATGAAAGTATAAGCTATAACAAGTAATAGTATATATCTGGTGTGTGAAGAAATGATAATAAGAATGGGAGGAAGGGGGACATATGGGAGAGATGTAGAGCATGAAAGTGTAATATTTGGCAATTGATTGCAATGTAGGGTGAGTGAAGAGGATGTCACTGAAGTTTCAGGGTAGGGTGATTGGGAGGATATGGTGCCCTCAACAGTAATAATGGAGTTGTAAGATGCTGAATACAGGGAGAAAGCTAATTTTCTTTTGGAAATGTTAAATTTGAAATGCCTATAGTATATCCAGTTAGAAACACCCACCAGGCAATTGGTGATGGATTCATGGTGAAGAGAAGGCCCACATCTGGGAATTATCAGCATCAAGATGATAACTAAAACCATGGGAATTGGTGAGATTATCAAATGAAGAGTGCATAGAGAAAAGAAGAAGTCCAAGGACAGTGGGGAATCCTCACAGTTAGTGGCCATAACATGGATGAAGAACCAGTGAAAGATTAAGTAAGTAGTATGTGTCAAACAAGATAGGAGAGCTGTGAGCATTGTCAAAAAAAAAGAGACCCAGAAAAAAGAGTTTCCAGGAGGATGTGATCAGAGAGCTTAAAAGAAGAATATGGATTAGGTATGTCTTTTCAAACATCATTGATAACTGGGGAAAACAATTTCTGACTGATGAGGTCAAAAGCCTGATTATAGAGGGTTTAGAAGAGAAATAGTGGAAACAACTTGTGAAGATGGCTTTCTCCAGAAATTGGGCCCAAAAGGAGGGGAATATATAAAACAGTAGGTATCTAGGATGATTGGATCAAGTGAGAGTTTTTTGAGGATGAGGAGACATGGGTGTGTTTGTTGGTAGCAGGGAAGTAACTAGTAGAGAGGAAGAGATAGATTAGAAAGAAAGAGTAGGAACGATAACAGGGGCAGTCTGCTGCAGAAGACAAGATTAAGAAGAGGAGAGAAGAGAGTTCTTTGTGAATGGCCTAAATATTTTTGGTGAAGTATAGGGAAAAGCCCTCACCACAGAGGATGAGGGAAAGGAGTGATGTGTGCACCTTGAGAAAAGAAAATGTTTTCAATGGCTATTGTGGTGAGTGGGGTAGGGAATAAATTGACTGGTAGTTATAGGATTGACTTCTTACACTGAGGGCCCATTTGTGATTGACTATCATAAATTTATAGAGGACCCTGTTAAACACAGTTTTCTGAGTGTATTAATAAGAGTGAAATAGGTAGTGGGAATCTGGGATTGAGGTATGTCAAGGTGTAGTATACAGTAGGACAAGGGAACAAGAGATTTTAGTAGACTAGAAGGGGGCAGCTAGGTGGTGCAGTGTATAAAGCACTGACCCTGGATTCAGTAGGACCTGAGTTCAAATTTGGCCTCAGACACTTGACACTTACTAGCTGTGTGACCCTGGCTAAGTCACTTAACCCTCATTGCAATAATAATAATAATATTTTTTTAAAAAGAGTAGAGTAGAACTGGTTCAATCAATGGGACAAGGTTGGGAAGAGAGAAGGCAAGGTAGCCAGAGCAAGTATGATAACTTGGTACAGTATTATGCGATAGAGGGTTTGGAGGTCATAGTGAAGATGAAGAGTAAATTTAGAAGGAATGGGGTATACAGCAAGATAAAGATTATGATCAGGTTAAGGAAATTCAGAGTTCTTGAACAAGAAAGAACACTTGTGGTTGAATGTCAAGATCAAGAATCTGTATGACTATTGGATTCTCCTTTATAAGATCTTTACTGTAGCAAAACTGATCTCCACGTTGTGAACATTCTGCTTTTGTTTTTTCAAAGAAGATGTAATTTCCCCCACTTTTTTTTTTTTTTTGGTGAGGCAATTGGGGTTAAGTGACTTGCCCAGGGTCACACAGCTAGTAAGTGTCAAGTGTCTGAGGTCAGATTTGAACTCAGGTCCTCCTGACTACAGGGCCGGTGCTCTATCCACTGCGTCACCTAGCTGCCCTTCCCCATATATTTTAAAATCCTGATAAAACAAAATTTTTTTGGTCTTCAAAAGCTGCTCAAGTTATATCTACTTCTTGAATTCTCCCTTTTAATTTTAGCTTATAGTGGTCCTTTTTCTTCCTGCCTGTTTCACATTGCTTTTAATCTTCTGCTTTGAGAAGCCGCTCGTATTCAGTTAAGTAGCATTTATTTTTCCCAAAACCCTTTTGATTTGTAATCAGGCAAAACAAATTCTCATGTCCAAAAATATGTCTCATTCTATATCTCAAGTCCATTACTCTCTGTCAAAATGTAGGCAGCATCCTCTGTCTTTGGCACCCTGGAATACTGATTAGTCATTGCATTGATTAGAATTCTTAAGTCTTTCAAAGTTATTTTGTCTTTACAGTGTTGTTATTGTATAAATTTTTCTTCTGGTTCTGCTCACTTCAGACAGTTCATATAAGTCTTCCTAGGTTTCTCTTGAGCTATACCTTTCATAATTTCTTACAGCATAATGGTATTTCATTATATCATATACTATAATTTGTTCAACTCTGCCCCAGACAATGGTCACCCCCTTATTTTTTACTTTTTAACCCCTACAAAAGGAATTACTATAAATATTTTTGTACATGTGGGTCCTTTTTCTCTTTGATCCCTGGAGTATAACCTTAGTAAGTGGTATTACTGGCTCGATTATTTACCATTTTTATTGTTTAACTTTTAATGTGCTTATGTTCAGCTGGGGGTGGGGTGGGGGTTGTAAAGGACCAAGTTCTGCTACTTTATCTCTTCTATATTTAGCACACTGCTGTGCAAATAATAGGCAATACTTTGTTGAATGAATAAAAAGTAAATCACAATAATAGGAAAGACCATTACTATTCTGCAATAGAATAATCAGCAGTTCTGAAAAATTGAGAGCTAATGATATTCAGCTATAAAATGTCCTTCACTACCATGTAGTTATTAAAACAAGTTTTATATGTTCTAAATTTTAACTTTTTAGCTAACTGTTTTTAATGTTTTTGACTGAAACCATTCTAATTTATAGTTGTACCATAAACACGAATTATATATGTGTACATATGTATATATAATTCATAACATAAAAGAAAGAGATGCCTTACTCTTTGGTAAATGTAGAGGTCAACAATAATGTAATTAAGGGGGCAGCTAGGTGGTGCAATGGATAGAGCACTCGCCCTGGAGTCAGGAGTACCTGAGTTCAAATCCGACCTCAGATACTTGACACTTATTAGCTGTGTGACCCTGGGCAAGTCACTTAACCCCAATTGCCTCACTAAAAAAAAAAAGTAATATAATTAAGTTTTCTCTCTAATGGCAGTGTTTTATTGTATCCTTTGCCAGTGTATTAGCTTTGCAAACTTCTAGATATAGGTAAAACATTGTGTCCAACTTAGTTTTCTCCAATTTCTTTCTTTTGCAGTTTTGATGATTTTCATAGAACCAATAAAACATTTACTAAGTGGTTATCCTCTCTGGAGCACAGTGGTAGTCACAATTCTTATTTAGCATGTAAAAGTGCCCAGAATATGTCCTTGAAATAGATAAGCCTTTTAACAAAATAATCTCGAATCATACACTTTTCATTTCTTGGTAAAATTATTAGTAGTACCAAACACTATTTATAGTATTATCTCTAAACTGCACCATTCTTG
Organism: Dromiciops gliroides; assembly: GCF_019393635.1. Classification (NCBI taxonomy): domain Eukaryota; kingdom Metazoa; phylum Chordata; class Mammalia; order Microbiotheria; family Microbiotheriidae; genus Dromiciops; species Dromiciops gliroides. The sequence goes on along the minus strand of NC_057865.1, from coordinate 81,731,653 downwards.
TTCTACCTTTATTTTTTAATCTGATTGGCTTTGAACAATTTTAGTGTGCCTATTTATTAACTGATGTTTTTAGGTTTGTAAAGCACTTTACATACTTTTTTATATGAAAAACTACAGATATTTCTATGCCAATTTTACAGATGAGGATTCTTTTTTTTTTTTTTTTTTAGTGAGGCAATTGGGATTAAGTGACTTGCCTAGGGTCACACAGCTAGTGAGTGTTAAGTGTCTGAGGCTAGATTTGAACTCAGGTACTCCTGACTCCAGGGCTGGTGCTCTATCCACTGCGCCATCTAGCTGCCCCCAGATGAGGATTCTTAAGCTTAGATAAATTATGTGGTTGGAACGTGGCCACACTGTTAGCAATTGTCAGAAGCAGAATTTGAATTCAGGTCCCTAAATCTAGACTTTTCCTCCTATACCATGCTTCCTAGTGTCACTACTGCTGCTGCCAAAGGTCATAAATTCCCCATTCTGTTATATAATATTGATCTCATGTCTTTCTCCCCAGACTGACTCTTATTTTTTTTGCAATACTGAGTCTGTTTCCACTTGACCCAGCAACTATTCTCTAATCATTAGTAAATCTAAGTACTTCCTGGCTCAGGTCTTTGGTTGTTAATATTTTGCTGACAAAAGTGTTCTAGACCAAGAGGTTGGGGTTAATAGGAGGGAGAAGGGAAGAAGAGAATGATATAGGGAGAGAGGGAGGGGAAAGGGAAACGGGAGGAGGAGGAGGAGGAGATGAAGGAAGAGAAAAGGAGGAAGGCAGAGGGAGAGAGATTATTGAGTATAAACGAATGAGGAGGAAAATGTGATGGGAGTGTGACTATGTTAGATACTAAGTGTAAGAATGTTCAGGAATATAAATGACAGGTGACTGTGATGGTGTAAGGAGGATTTATGAGACAAAATATATCACATAAATCAGCAAAGGGAAAAGTGAAGAGTGACTAATATCATTTGAAATCAAAGTACATTCTAATTTTGCCACATACTGTGATCAGTGATCATAGTAGATAGAGCTAGAGGTAAAAGCTTCTGGTTCTTGCAGTAATTAACCATAATACAGGAATTAGGCTGCCAGTATTATGAAAGTATAGCCTGTCAGGACTAAGAAGTTGGTCAGTGATGATTGAAGAGAACATAAATATACTTTTGTAACTTCAGCATGTTAATGGATTGGTGTACTTTGCAGCCCAACTATGATTTCTCATTCTATGTCCTTTCTGGCTGATGTTGTTCCATAGATGTTCTATAAAGGATCTGCATTCCTATGAATCTTTTTACATTCTATGACTAGCAGTTCAAAACTGAGTTTTCCCATCTATTACTCCTCACCCTTGCTAAATGACTAAGTTTTTCACTCATGCATTTCTTCAAAACTATTTCTTAGCTATTTCATGCATGTAATATATTACAGCCTATGTAATATCCACTATGTATCTTCCATTGCCTTTTGGGTTACCTGCAACTTTAATTCTTCAGAGATTGTTTGGTTCCTAGATTCATGACTGTAAAGCATGTCTTGGGAAACATTTGTGTTGAAAAGATGTTTTTTTGTTTTTTGTCGGGAAACAGCCTGTAATAATTTCCCCAAATGCAGTCTGGCGCACCCTCTATCTCCTATGGATATTTGAGTTATATTTTTAGTATAATTCTGAATTGTTTTTCAGAAAGCTTGGGCCAATTCACAGCTCCACCAGTAGTGTGTGTGCTTGTTTTTCAATGACTTCTACTTTTGTCATATCTATTAATTTGCTATGTATGAGTTGAAACTCAGGATTGTTTTAATAGTGCGTTTCTCTTACTTTCTGGAAGGAATCTTTCATATACATGTTAATAGTTTGCAGTCCTTTTGAGAACTGTTTGTTAATACTCCTTGACTACCTGTCCATTAAGGGAGCAACTCTTGAACCTAAACATTTATGTTAATTCCCTACATATTTTGGATATCAGATCCTTATCAGAAATAATTGATGCAAAGGTTTTTTGCTTCCCTCCATCGGTGGTTTTTCTTATCCTTGCTGTATTGATTTTGTTTATATAGAGCACTGGGTTATTGGATTTAATTGTTTCTGATGCTTGCTTTTCTAGTCTGTTCCACTCATTTACTGTTCTGTGCTTTCACTAGTATTAAAGTATTTTGATGATCATTGCTTTTAATATAATTTGAGATGTGTTCTGCCTCTTTATTTCTAAACACCACCCCTACCCCCTTATTTCCCTTGAGATTATAGTAGGGGTTTTTTTGAGTGCTACTTTAGGCTTGTTTTCACTTCCACTGCTTTTCACTCTATAGGTTTTAATAATTGTTTGCATTCAAAAATAATTCTGCCCTAGGCTGCCATTTCTTTTTGCTTGCTAGGGAAATTGCTAGTTAAGGCACTTTATGGATTCTTTTGTCCTTCTTATGGGGATTGCTTTACCTTGGTTAAAGTTTTTCAGGAAATGGTGGTAAAAAAAATACTCTTCTTTCCATTTTCTTTTTTGAATAATGAGTTCACTGGAATAGGTCAGTTTGAAGTTGTTATAGTTATATGCAGTGCCTTCTCCCTGTTATCTTTCCAAATTGTGTTGATTTAAACCTTTTAACTAGTTAGTTTTTGGCCTCACTGTATAAAGACAGCTGATTCCTTTATGACTTTGATGAGTAATATGACTATTAAGATAAAGTCAGTTTGGGTTTTTTTTGTGGTGCTACTCAGTGTTTACCATGTCTTGTGCTTTCCAACTCTTTTTGGAAGAGAATATTCCTGATGGATTAGCTTCTAAGTAGTTAAAACACACACTGTTGACCCCTTTAGTTTCTTAAACCTGAGCCATATTTTCACATATACCTTTTTGTATCAAAAAACCACAAGTACACAGCTTATTCACAGTTTTTTGTGAATAAATAATGTGGAAAAGATTAAGTGTATATTATACTTCTTTTTAACTTCAAATGTGACTGATGCCAATGTAATTATAATCATAGAATTGCAGATACAAAAGGGACTTCAGAAGTTCCTTATTCCAACACTTACCCAAAAGACAAATCCTGTCTACAGCATTTCTGACAGTTGATCATGAAATTCTTGCTTAAGGATAGACATTGTATCCCCTAAGATAATCCATTCTAGTTTGGGGATGTTACAAAGTTTTACCTCATATTAAACTGAAGTGTGCTTTCCTAATCATTTTCACCGACTGATATCCTCTGGGTCAAGCAGAAACATCCTAATACCATTCCCACATGACAACTCAAAATTTATATTGTTCATAAGATAAGAGACTGAGAGCTGAAAGACTTTAGAGCCCATCTAGTTGAACCCCCCTGTCCTTCTTCGTTTTACAAATGTGAAAACTGATGTCCACAGAGGTTAAAGTCACAGAGCTCTTAAGTTGCAGAGACAGTATTTGAAGGGAGGTGTTTGTGAATCCAATGACCTTTCCACTTCAGCCTCAAACCCCATCACCTGCCTAAATCTTCTGTTCTCCAAGCTAAATAATGTCAACTTCCCGTTATCTAGTGATCTGAGTGTTACAAAGAGCTTTCCTTACAACTCTGAGGTAGGGTAGTACAAGCCTTAGTATATTCATTATGCTGATGAGAAAACAGGCTTAACAGTTTAGGAGGCTATTAAGTATCAGATTGGAATTTGAACTCAGATCTCCTGACTTTAAACCCAATACTCTTTATGCCTTCCACCAATCCTTGAATGGCATGATTTTTAAAGATTGATAGTGGGGCAGCTAAGTGGCGCAGTGGATAGAGCACTGGCCCTGGAGTCAGGAGTACCTGGGTTCAAATGCGGCCTCAGACACTTAACACTTACTAGCTGTGTGACCCTGGGCAAGTCACTTAACCCCAATTGCCTCACTTAAAAAAAAAAGATTGATAGTAAGCTTAGTAATAATCTGCAAGAATAAACTTTCCCATTCACAAACGAATAAAAATGCATGTATATGAAACTTCTGTTGTATACATGGTCCTTTTTTTTTTTTTTTTGGTGGAGCAATGGGGGTTAAGTGACTTGCCCAGGGTCACACAACTAGTAAGTGTCAAGTGTCTGAAGCCAGACTTGAACTCAGGTACTCCTGAATTCAAGGCCAGTGCTTTATCCACTGCACCACCTAGCTGCCCCGTATACATGGTCCTTTAAAGTGTATGTTGACTAACAACATAGTGACAAAAATGCTTTGCTTCTCTGTCCCGTTTTGAATTCTCTAATTTTCTGGATTTTGTTCATTTCTTTTTCCATAGTTGTAGTCAGTATATATGTTTTGATTCCTTTTCTTCATCTGCATCATGCCAATTAAATCTCCCCATATTTTTTTGAATTTTTTATATTATACATTAATCTAGTAAACACTAAGACATTTATGTGATCAATAATGTTAATTCCTTATGTTGTCACAGTTTGTTTGGACATTTCTCATTTGTCGGATACATGCTTTTTCCAATAATTTGTTTTTATGAATAATGGTGCCCTCAGTACATTTGTGCAGATAAATTTTTTTTATGATGGGATTATAGGATCAAAGGGTATTATGTTTTGTGCTTGGTGTAAAAGGCCATATTGCTCTAAAGGTTGCTCTTTCATAATTACATCAGCAGTGTAATGATAGTGTGCCTGTTTTACGCAAAAGCACTGGCACACAAACCCAGCTGCCACTTAATGTTAATATTTTAAACAACTGTCTTTGATATTTGCATGATTTTTAAATCCCCTCAACAGGGATGTGTGCTGGTAAAGGTTTAGCAACAAGCTGGGGAGGGGGGTGATGTATACAGGATACACTTTTAATTTTGATCTTTATTGTTAACATTTTCTCCATTATTTAATTCTAGACAGTTAACAAACCAGCCTGATAAGTAGGCTTTGACAATTTTGAAGATGTAGTGCTCACACTGAAAATTAAAATTTAGCAATTGGCTCTCTTCAGGCCAGTTTAAATGAGCTGCAGCATTCCCCTTCCCTTCACCTTGGTCATCCTTCTTTCTAAAATGGTGCCCAGACCTGGAAACAGTATATGTATGTGTGTGTGTTTGTAAAAACAGCTGTGCTATGATCAGGGAGAATATATAGCAAGACTGTTGTCTTTTTTATTCTGGACTCTATATTCACTTATAATACAGTCTTAAATATATATATATATATATCTTTATCTTTTTTGGGTTCTATGAAACATAGTGCTGATTCATTGGCTTTGTGGTCTTTTTCAAATTACTTGCTTTCTAATCATGTTTTCTACATTCTGTACTTGGACAGGATTTCTATAATATATTAAAATGTAACTCCTGGCATTATGGACTTTTCAATCCAATGTTTATCTAATTTTTTTTTTTTTTAGTGTGTAAGGGGAGAAATGGAAACTAGCATTTTAGAAGAAAATGTGTTTTGAGAAAAACACAAATGAGTAGGCATACACTTATTCTTTTTTTGTTTAAACTGTTAAAATTTAGAAATGTTAATTGAATATATGAAATAATACATTTTGGCTTCTGCATTAATATTTTTGTTGGTTGTTATTTCATTTGCATGGTGTCTCCCTCTATCCATATAGATCACAACTTCTCTGTTGTCCTCACATTCTATCTTATCCTTTGTATTTTCTCATAGTCATCTTTGGAAGCCATCTTCTACCTGGTAGTCAATACAAGGTTGTACAGAATTTTAAATGAAAATATATTTACTGGATTATTTTCCTGTACACTTAGAATTTTGGTGATACATTCCCATGGTCACAATTACGTAATCCTAACATTCACTCTGAGAAACATTTTACATTTGTCAGTATGAGATTTATATGCATTAAATTTGCTTACACATTCCTGTAAAATCAGATTACAGTTGTACAAAAATATAGGTAAACCATGATTTTTTTCATACCTTGCACAACTTTATTAAAATGATAGCTGACTTTTAATATCGTTGTTTTTACTTATTCAATAGATAGTGATTAAGTAAACAATATATACATAAACTATGCTATCTACGTGGGGTACAAAAATGAAAGATGACAGTCCCTATCCCTCTGAGATACAGGTCCTATAGGTATTATTGCCATTTTACAATTGAAGAACCAGGCTTAGAGAGATTAGATAAATTATCTTTTGTCAAACAGCAGTTTGGTGTTAGAGGTCAGCTTTGAGTCCAGGTCTTCTTGATGTCACATCTAGCCCTTTGTTCATTGTAGTGTTTTGGGTTTTTTTATTGAATTATATACTCTACTACAGAAACCTCAGGTGGAAGTGGCTTGCTTTCCAACTTTACTTTGCTGTGTTAAAGTACAAGTCCCTTCTGGACCCTCTGCTTCTTCCCACCTAAGCAGTTCTCAACATATTGACAGCTTTCCAGGTTTTACTTCCTAACAGTGGAGTTTTCGGTTTTGTTAACTGTCGGGTCAATTAAAGCATTTTTATTCATCTGGTATTTTTAAAATTGCTGTGTTTTAGCTAATAGTACTTAAGTAAAAATCATTGGTTTATAAACATTGAGTCAAACTTTATATTGTGCATTTGAACAGATCACACCCTATCAGTTTGCCTCTGTCAGAGGACAATTTGTGTGTAAAGACACATAACCTGTCTTTTGACAAACAGGCATTAGGACTTAGAAGAGTAGGTATTATATTAAAATTTATATTATTGACACCATACTTGTTACTCTTCTAAGCTCTTGAGAATCAGTTCTGTTTGTTTGTCGGGGCTCCTAGGAAGGCAAACATTTAATTCAGTTTATTTCATTTTACAGATAAACTGAGACCCAGAGACTTGAAACAACTTATTTCAGGTCACTTAACTAGAGAATATTAAGGCCCAGATCTCCTCAACCCCAATATAATGTGCTTTGTACTATGCCATACTTCCTGAATTGAATAAATGGCATATTTGTTATTCGCATATAGTGCATAGAAGTCTCCTAGTCTTCTACTCAGAAAAGACATGTATTTAAATCTTACCTGAGACACATTCTAATTGGGGACCCTGGGCAAAAGTGAGAGCATCTGTTCAAGCCTCAGTTGCTTCATCTGTAAAAAGGGGATAAGAATACTTCTAGTACCTACCTCACAGGGTTGTGGGTTAATTCAAATGAGTGAGTAAAGCTTTGAAAGCTTTTAATTATTCCGTAAATATTATTAAATGTGTTCCCCTCAGTAGAGTAAATTGCCTTGTACTTTTTATTGAACAAAAATCATTAATGATAGCTCAAAAAGAGACTTATATAACTGTGTAACAGTGGAAAGATTGATATTGGGAGGGTTTTTTTTTCCCTTTAACTCCTTTTCTTGAAAGTGTTTTCTGCAACTTTGATAATGCTGCAGAATGCAAACCCCGGAAACAAGTTTCTTTGTTTCACTTTGTAATAATGATTGATAATTTCTGTTTTCAATTTTTTTCTGCTTCCTAGTTTGTTTCATTTTTAGTGGATTCTGAGGTCATGAGGTTATTGATGACTAGGATCATGAATTGTTGTGTTTTGTTGTGTTTTGGGTTTTTTTGCAGGGCAATGGGGGTTAAGTGACTTGCCCAGGGTCACACAGCTAGTAAGTGTCAAGTGTCTGAGGCCGGATTTGAACTCAGGTACTCCTGAATCCACGGCCGGTGCTGGTTCAGAAAAGCTCTTGTCCCTTTTGTATAAAATATAATTGATTTTTTTTTTTGGTGATGTTGTTTAGTGTTTGCAGTGTCTAGGGTCTTTTGACTCTTTTTGAAGAAAGCTTAGTAAGGGAATATACCAGGCATAAAAGTGGCTATGATGCAAAGAAACACATATTAAGTGTATATGAAAGCTATGCTTTGTGGAGTTATAGGGTGAAAGATCATAACCATCCAGGAAAGATGCGTTGTGAAGATAATTAGGCTAAGTAGGAATTCAGTAGGTTGATAGGGGGAGGATAGAGAGTGGGTAAGGAGATATTCCAGGTATAAGAAACAGTATCATCATAAGTGGGAAAGTACAAAACATGCCCATGAAATGGCATATAGGATGAAACCAGGTTGTGAGGGATCTCAATTGCCAAATTAAGAAGTTTGACCTTGACAGGAAAGAAATTAGGGGACCCCTGAAGATTTTTGCGTTCAGGGGCGATATGGCTAGAATCTATGCATAAAGAAGAGTATTAGTCTGGAAAAATCATAAAGTACAAATGGAAGGTAGGAAGACCTTTGGGTTTGGCTATGTGGAAATGATACACTTAGGTAGTAGAAAGGTAGCAGGAATAGAGAGAATGGAACAGGTGTAAAGTTGTTGTTGAGAGAGAAATTCTCTTTAACATGCCCTGGTGGCATGAGTCTATTCCTTCTCGTTTATTACATAGAAATTTAATCAAAAGTACTTTAAACTAAAAGGGAGAGAAAGTTGCCTGTGTACATTCACCAAACTAGATAAAGAATAGCAGTGGAGCTATAACAAAATTCACAGAAGACCAAAGTTTTTCTGTGTGTGTGTGTGTGTGTGTGTGTGTGTGTGTGTGTGTGTGTGTGTGTGTGTATTTAATCCAGTGATGAAACACAGGGTCTTGGGTCTTATAGTCACATCTACAGTGAATAGGTAAATAAGCAAGATCAACTAAAGATTCCCAGGTAAGGGAATTTGTAGGTATCACTAATGCTAAATAGGATGAGTACCATGAATTGAACGTGTGTCTGAAAGGAGGGTATATACCCCATTTAATTTTTTTTTTTTTTTTTGCAGGGCAATGGGGGTTAAGTGACCTGCCCAGGGTCACACAGCTAGTAAGTGTCAAGTGTCTGAGGCTGGATTTGAACTCAGGAACTCCTGAATCCAGGGCCAGTGCTTTATCCACTGCGCTACCTAGCTGCCCCTATATACCCCATTTAAAAAAAATATATGACAGGTAAATTGAGGTTGGAGGTCTAGAGGCACTAGTCGGTCATACACCACCCACCCTGCTAGGAATGTGCAAAGCAATGAAAGAGCTATGCTCAAGGAGCTTACATTCTACTGTAGAGGTATACTGTGTATAGATACATGCAAAGTAATTTTAGTGGAAGGGGAAAGGGAGTCAGGATTAGCAGCTAGGGGCAGTCCATAAATTGAAAGTACAGATTCTCAGAGGTAAAGGCAGGAGGGAATATGAATGATATTCCAGGCATGAAAGAAAGGCACAGAGATGGGAGATGGAGAGTTGTGTGTGAGGAGTCCAGTTAGACTGGGGCATATAGTCCAAGAAAAGGAATAATAAGTAACACGGCCCCCCCCCCCCACCTCTCCCCTTTAGATAGAAAAAGGTGAAATCTAAGGAATCTGAGAAACATTAGTAGTCTATAATTGTACTGATCTGCTTCCACTCACTTGCCTCTCTCCTGGGTCTTTTGCCCAAACCTCAATTACTAGATGTTTTACTTTCTTTGATAATGCTGATAGTTTTTATTTTGGGAGTTTCTTTTAGGAAGTGATTTGGTTTGTTTGGTTTTGGTTTTCTTCTTTTTCTTTTTGATGTTGTTGTTTTTTGGGTTTTTTTGGTGGGGCAATGAGGGTTAAGTGACTTGCCCAGGGTCACACAGCTAGTAAGTGTCAAGTGTCTGAAGCCACATTTGAACTCAGGTCCTCCTGAATCCAGGGCCAGTGCTTTATCTACTGTGCCACCTAGCTGCCCCCCCATTTGGGGGGGGGCTTCATTTCTAACAGAAACTTTTATAGTCCTTGTGACTAGTCCTCTTGACTCAGACTTTACCAAGATCTGATTCCACCCCTCCCACATTAATTTAGATGGCCAGGCCCTTTTTCATCTTTAACTCAAGTTCCTGTGCTCCTGATTCTGAATTTTACCTCCCTCCTCTGTTTGAGATCTGAGCCAACTTTCATGCCCTCTGGTGAGAGGTGTGTGCTGTCTCCAATTAAAATGCTGCCACTCTGTTATTCCACCCGTCAGAATGGAGGCATTTCATCCACCAGGAAAGGCTCTGTTGCAATCTTCTGGTTTGTTCACCTGAACATGTGGCTTTTCTGTTGCAACCTCTTTTCCAGCTTTGGGGCTTCTAACCATTTGGGGGGGGGGCAGTCCTGGACTAGGTCGAGTTTTTTTCCGCTTATCATTTTTTGATTTGATGCTCTTTTTAGATCATTGCTAGAGAATATTTGGGAGAGCTAGACTCTTGTATGCTCTTCTTTCACGTCTCATATTACTTCAAATCCTAGAGATGTTTCCTAACCCAAATACTTTCATATTGTATAAAAAAATAATTCTTAGCAGTTATACTCCTATTTTATGTGAAACATTTTATCTCTTTTCAGTTAGACACTGGAGCCCCTTTATCTGTTGCATTAGATAATACTTAGAATTTAAGGTGTGATTAGATCATATCCCCTACTTCATTTTTTTTTAATTGCAAATAATTATTCTGTATCTTAAAAATAGTTAATTATGAATTTAACATTACACAGGAACAAAACTAAGTATATCTTTAAACTACATTTAAAAAGAAATTCAATATATGACTTGGTACTATGTAACTTTGAGCAAATCACTTAACTTCTCTGTGCCTTAGTTTCTCATCTATTAAAAGAAAATCAGGGCAGCTAGGTGGCACAGTGGATAAATCCCTGGCCCTGTATTCAGGAGTTCAAATCCAGCCTCAGACACTTGACACTTACTAGCTGTGTGACCCTGGGCAAGTAACTTAACCCTCATTGCCCTGCCCAATCTTTGAAATCCTTTCTTATGCTAAATTTATAATCTTGTGACCAATTATGTGCTGTTTCTACATCTCTTTTAGGTTTGTCTATTTCCTGTGTTGTATTAAAAAATAACTGTTTTCTATATTTTAAAGTAATCACTCTTTTGATTTAGTACAAGCCATTCTTTGCAGTAAGCCAAAATATTTTTATTTCTTAATCAATTTTAAATGGTTTATGTAAGTTTTTTTTTCCTGGGGATTTCTGGGATTTGGATGTTGAGTTTTGTGTCTTTTGATTTTTATTAGAATATAAATTGTTATGTAGTAGGATGTCTATAATAAACAAATATACATTGGAATTGAACACAACCATCTTAATGAAAAATGAGCTTATATAGAGTAAGTAAAATATTGAACTGGATTAGATGACCTAATTTTGAATTTATATTTATTGAAAGTAAGCTGAAACTTTAGTTTTGTTTAGCAAGTTTTAATTATGGAGCCTAATACATCATTGCATTTTAAATTCCTGTTACAATATATAATTTTAATATACTTGCTGTTTCTGCAGAAAAATGCGATAGATGTCATGTCCACATGTGTGTGGTTAAGTTTCTGACATATTGATTATGTTAGTGGGTCTATCCATGCCACTATAATAGCTTTTCACTTTTGCAGTCTATTAGCACTTAATTTTAAAGCACATTCCCCCCCCCCCATACTTGAAAGCTAACAGGAAGTAAAGTTTTCTTGTGTTTACAGTAAAGTAGCTTAAAGGAAAACATGTATGTTTTGTTATTTTGGTGGTTATTCTTCACATTGTTAGAACTGTGTGACAGTGCAGTAATCCTTTAGGATATGAAAGAGATATATTGTCTTCCTATTTTCCTTTGGGCTTTTTAGCTAAGATTCCATATGCTTAGAAATATTAATACATCATCGTATATCTTCTTAAGAAGTGGCTGGAGTTTTGGTTAACAGCTGCTATACAGACTGCTTAGTCCACAAAATAGAACATCCATAGGCTGCTAATACTAATAATGAGAATAATAACAGCTAGCATGTATCTAGTGCTTTAAGGTTTGTCTCATGTGAATCTCACAACAACCTGGAAAGTTGTTGCTATTATTATCCCCATTTTACAGATGAGAATATGGATATGGAGGTTGTGACTTGACCAAAGTTATACAGCTAATAAGTGCCTGGGGTCATATTTGAACTTGGGTTTATCTGATTGTCAGTTCAGTGTTTTACCCACTGCACATTCTAAGTGCCTCCATCACCAAACCTGGCTACTAGTTTAGCTGCACTGGCCAAAGTTTATAAGTACTTTTTTCCCTTAACAAACACAGAAATGACTAGACTGTTTTCAGGGTAATTATTATAAGAAACTAAGGTAAATAATGTTCAAAAAAAAGGACGTGTGGGGACAGCTAGGTGACACAGTGGATAAAAGCACTGGCCCTGGATTCAGAAGGACCTGAGCTCAAATCCAGCCTCAGAGACTTGACACTTATTAGCTGTGTGACCCTGGCCAAGTCTCTTAATCCTCATTGCCCCCCCCCCCATATGTGTGATATGAATGGTGTTAAGAGCAAGAACGTATTCAAATATACATTTGAATCATAAATATCAAATAAGTATTAATATGTGTGTATATAAACTGTGATAAATGCAAAACAAAATTAGTCTTTTAGCTAGAGGAAGATTTGGGATAGATCCTTAGTCCACCCCCCACCCCCAACCTGCTTCCTAGTCTTAGTAATCTGAGTGTGGTGTACCAGATTGTCCCCTGTCATTCAGTCATTCAACCAGTATTGTTTATTAAAAATTTACTAGGCCCTGGGGAAATGAAGACAAAAATAAAGAAATCCCTTCTCTCAAGGATCCTTTAGGGAGAGGCAACATGTAAATCTTAGGGCTTAGGCAATATAGATACAAAATAGATACAGTGTAATTTGGGGATGGGGCAGGGAGAGAAGACAGTTGGGGGAAAGGGCCAGAAAAGGCTTCATGTAAAAGGTATTTGTTCTAAATCTGGAAGGAATGAAAAGATTTGAAGAAGACCATATGAGGGACTACATTTCAGGCATGAGGAATAACCAGGGAAAAGGTATGGAGTGCTGTGTGCAAGGAACAAGAAGTCTGGTTTGGACTATAGAGTACATGAAGGGATGTAATGTATAATAAAACTGGAAAGGTAGTTTTGGAGCCAGGTTGTGACAGGCTTTTAAATGCCAAACATCAGGGTTTATGTGTGCTCAGAGTTTGTAGAGTAGAGGAGTGATAGGATCAGAGCTTCATTTTAGTAAAATTACTTTGGCAGCTATGTGAAGGATGGAATAGAGTGGAGAAAGTTGTGGTGTTTTGTTTTGTTTTGTTTTTGGTGGGGCAATGAGGGTTAAGTGACTTGCCCAAGGTCACACAGCTATTAAGTGCCAAGTGTCTGAGGCCAGATTTGAATTTGGGTCCTCCTGAATCCAGGGCCAGTGCTTTATCCACTGTGCCACCTAGCTGCCCCTGGGGAGAAATATTTAAAGTCAGGTGACCAATTAGAAGGCTATCTAGGGTGTCAATGTGGTTGAAGAACAAGGGATAAATTTGAGATATTTTGTGGAGGATGAAATCGCTAGATATGTAGAATGAATGAGAGAGAAGAGTTGAAGATGTTGTCTATGTTTTAAAACTGGTTGACTAAAATAATGTTGATGTCCTTGGAAAAATTAGGGAAGTTTGAAAGAGGAGGTAGGTGGATTTGGGGAGAGATATAATGAATTTAGTTTTAGAGATACTGATTTTAGTGTGTCTATCAATGAATGAATGAATGAAGCATTGATAAGTACTTACTGTGTGCAAATAAGAAAGTAAGACAGTCTCTGCTCTCAAGAACCTTACATTTTAATGGGGAAGACAAGACATATGTAAGATTTTAGCTGTAAGTCAAATAGAAAGGTCCTAGGATCGTTAGGGTGCAGCAGCAAAGCAGATGGTAATGCCTCTTCTTTAATGTAATTTCCACTGATAAAACCATGTCAGTTACTGATATTTAACCATTTGACAGCAATACTAGGGATTTTGTTGACAAGAACTTTTTTTTTCCCCTGGGTCTTTGATAGATGTAGCTGTAGCTCATGCAGGAGCAATTGCTAAGCTGAATCGCCACCGGGACTACTTTCCTGGATGATGCCATGGGGCATTGGGCTGGAAGCATTGCTATTCTCACTTGGTTGCCATTTGGCAAGGATTTCTCTTCATAGCAGTTGCTTCCATTAATATGTCTGAGAGCTGGGATGGAAGCAAGACTGGTAGTCTAGAAGTCTCCCCCCCACCCCCACCCCCACCCCCACCCCGCCCACACACACACCCTCCCCAAAGGCTCCTATTCTCATTTTGAATTGTCTAGGAAGCAATGTCCAGCAAGGCAGTTGGAAACATGAGAATGGAGTTAAGGAAAGAGATGATTCCTGGATTTGTAGATTTGGGGGTCATCTCCATAGAGATGATTATTTAATCTGGGGGAGTTGCTGAGATGGCTAAGAGAGAAGGTTTAGACTAGAGGAAAAAAGGCCCTAGGACTGCGCCCTAAGATATGTCCATGTTTATGAAGCAAAATATGGACGATGACTGTATAGTAGAAGGATTTTTGCAGTAAACATAGGTGTCATCCTCATCTCCTCACTTTTTCCCACCTCCCATGGCCATTAGGTTGCCAAATCCTCTCAAGTCCACCTTGTAGCATCTCTCACCCATGCCTCCTATGTCATCCAACACTACCGACCCTTCCAGGTGCAGCCCTTATCACCCGACGCTCGGACTTTTCTGACTGATCTTGCCTCAAGACTTTCTCCACTCCAGTCCATCCTCCACTAAACTGTGAAGCTCTGACCTTGTCATCCCTTATTTAATAAATTATGGAGGCTCTCTATATTTTTCAAGATCAAACATAAAATCTTCTATCATTCAAAGCCCTTTATAACCTGACCCTTCTTACCTTTCCAGTCTTCTTATTCCTTACCCCCAAGTACTCCATAGCTGTTCTTGAAACAAGTCACACTATTTCCTTGGGCTGCTCTCACCCACTCCTAGAATTCTCTCCTTTAATGCCTCCTCCTTGTTTCTCTGACTTCCTTCCAAATCCTAGCTAAAAGCCCACTTTCTACAAGAAACTTTCCCCAGTCACCCTTAATGCTATGGCCTTCTTCCTGTCAAATACTTCAAGGGGGAGTGTGTCTTATGCCATATTGTTTATACATAGTTGTTAACTTAAATGTTTCTTCCATTAGATTGTGAACTCCTTGAGATTAGGGACTGTTTTTTTGTTTGTTTTGTTTTTTACTTTTCGTCCCTACCATCTACCATGGTGTCCAGCTCAAGAAATGTATAGAATAAAGAGGAGCCAAGGGGATTGTGGAGTGGAAGGTGAAAAGGGAAAGACAAAGTTAAGCTATGACAGGAAAAAGAAATAATAGAAATATTGCAGTGAGTGAGGTGGGCATAATAAAGCAAAGTCAGTAAGCATTTAGTAAGGGTTGTGTGCAAACAAAGGCAAAAACATGATCCCTGCTCTCGGGGGCATCACTTTCTAATGGGAGAGACAACATGCAATATATACATGGCATAAGTAGAAGGAGGATTCCTAGGTGGCACAATACAGAGTTCTGGTCCTGGAGCCAGAAAGAACTGAGTTGGAATCTAGCGTTGGACACTTAGTAGCGGTATGACCCTGGGAAAATGACTTAAGCTTGCCTCAATTTCCTCATCTGTAAAATGACCTGGAGAAGGAAATGGCAAACTACTCCATTATTTTTGCCAAGAAAACCCCAAATGGGATCAGGAAGTATCTAGCACAATTAAAAGAAGTAACTGGGGACTGAGGGTAGGGAGAGGCTTGGAAAAACTTCATGATGAAGGCAGAATTTGAGCTGTCTTAAAGGAAACCCAGAGAAGTAGGAGGTAGAGAAGACAAGGAAGGACATTGTGAAGAAACAGCCAGTGAAAAGGCATGGAGTTGGAAGATGGAATATTATATGTGAGAAACATCAGGTAGGCTTGTGTAGCTAGATTGTAGAGGACATGGAAGGTAGTAAAGTGTGAGAATAATGGAAAGGTAAGAAGAGGCCAAATTGTAAAGGATTTTAAATGCCAGAGCATTTTATATTTGCTCTTGGAGAGAGTAGGTAGCCCTGAGTAGGAAGGTGATGTGGTCAGTTAAAGTGCACTTTAGGAAGAAAGGACTTTGTCTGCTGAGTTAAAGATGGACCAGAGTGGAGAGTCATTTATTCTTACCTTAGATCTTCTGCACAAGCTTGAGTTTGGCTGAGGGCTTTTCTTGGGACAGGCAGTGAATGAATAACTCAAAATGTGACTTGGCCATGGTATGTTTAATTGTGACAAGGCAGGCTTCCTTCAGAATTGAGAGTAGTATCAGGGAGGGAGAAAAGGAGCCTATCAGAGGTTCTGTTTTTCTATCTTGAGCGATGACTATAACTTGATTATGGTAGGGACCCAGTAGCAAACTTATGCTTTTAGAGCCCATGTGGGTAAATTGAAGGAGTTGGATTAGATTATCTCTGAGTTCTCTTTAATCTAAAATTAGGTGAATTTTGCAGCAATATATTAATTTTGAAGATTCAGATTTCCTCTATATGGAGAAATAGAACTACTCTAAGTACTAGAATAAATAATATGAACGTAGTTCTATTATATACAAGTAAAGTCCATTTATAAAAACCAGTATAATAAAAATTTCCAGGCCTCTCAGCCAGTGGCTCACTTCAGATGATGTTCAGTACAACAAAACTATATTATGAATAGATTTAAAATTCATCATAACTGAGTTCTTTCTTCCTGAATTAAGTTTATGTAAAACTATATTCACAGTCAAGAAGTATGGTAGTTGAATTTTGATAAAAGCAGCATGTAGTTCTTTAGACATCAAACTATGATAATACCTTCCCCCCAGACATGGAAAACATTACTAAATAGATACATGGCCGCATATCAGCGTGCAAAACCCCCCAAATCTCTTATTCATCTCTTCAGCTGGACTTATAGTACCTTCTTTGAAAAAAAGTATGATATATCATTGAAATAATTTACATATGGAATCATGATATTATACAACTTGCATAAGTCTGAAAAGTCTGAAAAACTATTTCCATGTCTCTTATTTCTCAAAGGAAAGGATAGGAAAAGAGAAGCTCTTTTTATATTTCTATTTTCATAATTTCTCTCATCTCTATGAATAGTAGCAGATAGCAAAGAGTTTTTCTCTAATTTGAAAAAAGTACTGCTTATATTTTAGCAATCAATAAATGTCATTGGACTACAAAAGAAGACTTAATGGTTGATAAAATTCTTTATTCTTAATTATTTTTGCTTAGCTAATGGCTGTTTATATTGTTTAAATTCACCGTGGTCCTGTATTGGCATGGTAGCAAGCACTGCACCTGCTTTGGTAGAATTACTTAGAAGATTCCCTGATTAGAAATTATGACCAAACATTATGACATGTAAAATGGATAATTTTGATTATTTTAAATATAAAAGATTTTGTAAAAACAAAAGCAATGCAGTCAAGATTAGAAGAAAAGTAGAAAGCTGGGAAACAATTTTTACAGTGTGTATCTCTGATAAAGGTCTCATTTCTCTACTACATAGAGAACTGAATCAAATTTATAAGAATATAAGTCATTCCCAGTTGATAAATGAAATGGTCAAAGGATATGAATAGGCATTTTTCAGATGACGAAATCAAAGCACTATAGTCATATGAAAAATGCTCTCAATCACTATTGATTAGAGAAATGCAAATTAAAACAACTGGGAGGTACCACCTTACACCTATCAGATTAGAAAATATGACATAAAAGGGAAATGATAAATGTTGGAGGGAATGTGTGAAAATTGGGAGTCTATTATAGTGTTGGAGTTTTGAACTGTTCCAACTTTCTGGAGAGTAATTTGGAACTCTGCTCAAAGGGCAGTCAAACTGTACATATACCCTGTGACCCAGCAATTCTACTACTATGTATGAAAGACATAAAGAAAAAGAGAGAGAGAGAGAGAGAGAAGGACCTACTTATACAAAAATATTTGTAGCAGCTCTTTTTGTGGTGGCAAAGAATTAGAAATTGAGGAGATGACCATGGATTGGGGGATGGCTGAACAAGTTGTGGTATGTGATTGTAATGGAATACTATTGTGCTGTAAGATATGATGAACAAGCTGTTTTCAAAAAAACCTGGAAAGACTTAAACTGATGCAAAGTGAAGTGTGAAAAACCAGGAGAACATTGTAACATTAACAGTAATAGTGTATGATAATCAACTGTGAATGACTTAGCTAAATCTCAGCAATACAGTGATCTAAGACAATTCCAAGGGACTCATGATGTAAAATGCCATCCACATCCAGAGAGAGAACTGATGGAGTCTGCATATTGAAGCATACAGTTTTTGACTTTATTTTTTCATGGTGTGTGTGTTTCACAACATGACTAATATGGAAAATAAGGGGCAGCTAGGTGGTACAGTGGATAGAGCACTGACCCTGGAGTCAGAAGGATCTGAGTTCAAATTCAGCCTTAGACACTTGACACTCATTCGCTGAGCAAGTCACTTTAACCCCAGTTGCCTCAAATATCCAGGGCCATCTTCAGTCATCCTGATATGTATCTTACCACTAGACTAGCTCTGGAGGAGAGAATGAGGTTGGTGACGTTGCACAGCCCTACCTCACTTAAATCCAGTTCACTGCAAGTCATGACCACTTCCTGATACGATCCTCTGAGAATGAAGGACAAACAATAACAACAATATGTTTTGTGTGATTGCGTATACATAACCTATATTAAATTGATTACCGTTTTAGGGAGGAGGAAGTAGAAATTTTGGAACTCAAAAATTTTTTAAAATGAATGTTTGGGGCAACTAGGTGGCACAGTAGATAAAGCAACGACCCTGGATTTAGGAGGACCTGAGTTCAAATCAGACACTTGACACTTACTAGCTTGGGCAAATCAGTTAACCCTCATGCCCCCCCCCCCCCATGAATGTTTTAAATTGTGTAATTGGTAAAAATAAAATGTTATTTTTAAAAAAGATCCTATGATTTCATTATTTTTGTATATTTTCTTCTCTGATGAAAATCATATTCTCTCCGTGAATTATCATCTTGTGAAATTCTTGTTTGTATTCTTTAAATCCTTCATAGAAATTCTATCCAATAAACTGGACGCCTTCTATTTGTTCTTTTAATATTTCATTAATATCAGAACATAGAGAAAATTCTCTCTCACTACTTTTGTTTCATTTTTAATGTGAAAGTCATCATGGGTTGGTGGATAGAGAGCTGGCTTACTTGATTTCATGTCTTGCCTTTGATACATAAATTGTATGACCCTAGGCAAGTCTTTCAATACAGTGCCATAGGCCTCTAAGACTATGAGTTGTATAATAGATGTCAATCTGAGAAGAGAGGAAATTTCCTTCCAATAAAGGAATAGATAGAATGCCCACCAAGTTTGCAGATGACATAGGCAGGAAGTGATGGGCAACATTGAAAGATAGTCAAGTTCCCAAAAGATATTACGGAGTTCCAGCTAAAATGGCTGCCTAATTGGAGACAAGCCACCCACAACCCACATTCCTCCTGTGGCTGAAACCTTAGATTCACACAAGATTAAATCATGATATAGAAACAGCGATTCCTTTCACCCTAGAACTTGACAAAAAGTCAGCCAGAAGCCCATGGGCAATTAAAAAAAAAAAGATTTTCCTCATCTGGGAGTTCTCTCTACCAATTAAATCACCGGTCTAATCCCTATCCCCACATCCCTGTGTTCCTGATAATCCCTCCAGTAAGGAAATGTTATTTGAGCTTCCTTTTCAGCAATCACGATATATTTGACCCGACTCTTCAGTACTTAAAGGTTGTTTACTTAGTGACCAGGGGCATGTGTTTTTGAGATAACTAGCAATGTTTATGGGCAGAACTCTCCAAGAACAGAGCAATGCAAATTAATACATATGGAGATCAATCATCGCCTCATTAACATCATGCCCTAATTCTGAGGCTAACCAGCCACAGATGATTTAGTACTATGCTATAATTCCTATAAGATTTAAATTGTTTCTTTTGAGCATTGAAATCCAGAGCACTGCCCATAAACACAACACTATTCCACCTAATTTTAAATAGTAAAAAAATAAGGCATTTTTTTGGATGAGTGAGGAATGTGTAAACCATGTTGTACATGTTTTACACAATTTCTAAATTATATTTATACACCACCAAAACGGAAGTATTCTAAATAAAAGTGGAAATATCTTCCAAATTACTTTCTTTAAGCCTATAGGCATTAATATAAAGGTTTCTGTGTCTTTTGATTATTGTTTTTTCACTGATTTAAAGATAATCTGCTAGCATGCTTTATGTAATCTGAGATCATTGTCAACAAAAAGATTTCACAGACTTCTGGGGTAATCAGAAAGGTGAAATGACAATTACAGAAATGACCCAAGAGAACTAAGTCAGAGCATACAAAGAACTCATTTACAGGTCTAAGATTATATTTTTATTATTAATGTGAACACGGTTTCCCAGTTTGTTACTTAACATGATAGCTTTCTAAGTAAAAGGACTAGTCATTAAAATGATACATAAGTCAAAGGAAGATTTTTATTGTTACTTCTGGACAGCCTGCAGTGGTATTTGAGGAATGAAGTCTATCACCTGCCCTGCCTTCCTCCTTTTAGAAAATTTTTGAAATACTAAGTTATTATACATGTGAGATAATAACATACTTAGAGTATGGCTTTGATTCTAGCTTAAAGTATGTTATAAAAAGTAGTGTTTGTGTATAAAATGTCTTAGTTTCCTGTCTTTAATTGAACCCTAAGGTGTCTGATGTGTATTTCCTAATATTTATCTTCTGACAGTCTTTTCCCCTTTGTATTAATTCATTGCCAACTAGGCATTCCTGTGTTTCCATTGGCTCCAGCATTCATTTGCCTTTCTTCCTTCACTTCAGTGTGGTTGAACAGTTAGGTGTGTTTATCCTATTTATATCCCACATGGTTTATTTAAGTACATTTTGTGAATAATAACAGGATAATAGCATAAAGAAATGGAAGAGACCTTTGAGGTCATTGAGTTTTACAGATGAGGAAACCAGAGATATTAAGGGTTGTACCTTTAGTCGCACAGTTGGTATGGGATCTAAGACAATTAAAAAACCCACTTGGTAAAAGAAAATTATTTAAATAAAATTAACTGAGAAAAAATGAAATACAATTCCCTCTATTAGTATTAAATGAAATTTTAAAATAAATGTTTTTGAAAGGCAGGAAAGTATAGTAGAAGGTGCACCAGACTAGCAGTTAGGAAACCTGGATTAGAGTCCTGATTACAACCAGCCCCAGCACTTGCATATCAGCTTTGCTTTGGTTGGAATAGCGATTGGTTTTGGGGGGGGGTTTTCTCCCTAGGTTTTTGTTTCTGTTTTTGCACTGAATACATCAACTTTATTGATGGTCTCTCCTCCCTACCACAGTGGTTCTTCAGGGCAAGGATTTTAGGTGGGTCATGAGATCCTCAGTATAGGAAAAGAGGGTAGGGGTGTGAGCTCCACAGTGGAAGAACTCCTTTTTTTGGCTGAGGATGATGATCCATAGCTTTCTACTTTACTCTTTGGAGGCATTGTATACCAGGAGGTCTTCTACCGCGTTGCTTTAACAACACTCCTTGTTATACCAGAAAATGAACTTGTCCAAATGGGCAATTAAAGGTAATTCCAGTTCCAGCATCAAAAGTAGAAAGTCACAAACCCAACTAGGTACAGCCAAGTCTTCTGTAGACTAAGATGCCCTTCAGAAGTCCCTCTAATGTTTGTGTACCTACTTTCTTGATATCATTTCAAGAGTTTATCCAGGTGGCAGGTCAGATGCACAATAAATACATTGGGAGTAGGAACATGAAAGACCCTCCTTGTGAGTTTCCTTTTCAGCTCAGGAATGACCTTGCCCACAGCCTTAGCAGCATCAGTGAGCCATGGCCATCACTCATCTTGCAAAGGGGCCATTTACTGTTTTCTAGGTAGCAGTAATGGGACAGATTATTTATTATATATAGTCATGAATCCTTCTGCAATGGCAAAATTGCTGGATTCTTTTCCAGGTCATTCCCTCCAATAGTAGGTGTCCCTCAAGGGTTCTGCACTGGGTCTTCTTCTCCTTCTATACTAATTCCCTTTGTGATTTCATCAGGGATGTAGATACCGTCTCTATCCTAATGATTCTCATATCTACTTATCCCGCCCCAATCTCTCTGCTGATCTCTAATCTCAAACTGGATGTCCAATGGACACCTTAAACTTAAGATATCTAAAATGGAACTCATCTTTCCCCCAAAACCACCCCTCTACCTTTCCTATTACTATAGAGGGCATTACCATCTTCCACTTCCCCTAGCTCGTAACCTAGGAATCATTCTGGATTCCTCATTTTTCCCCCTTCCTCCCAAATCCAATCTGTTGCCAAGGCCTATTGATTTCACTTTTACAGCATCACTTGAATACTCCTCCCATTTCTACTCTGACATTGCCACCCAAGTGCTGCAGGCCCTTGTCATCTCAAGGTTAGACTATGGCAGTAGCCTGCTAGTGGGTCTACCTACTTCTTTTCTCCCTGCCCCTTCTCAGTAAACTCCAGTGGCTTCCTATTGCCTCTAGGATCAAATGAAAAATTATGTTTGACTTTCACAGCCCTCAATACCTACTAACCCCACCCCCATCCCTCACCTTTCCAGTGTTCTTATATCTCACTCCCCAGCGTGGATTCTTCAATCCAATGACACTGGCCCCCTTGCTGTTGCACAAAGAAAGACACTCCCTCTCTTGACTCTCTCTGTGTGCCTTCTGCTTTTCTTTCAAGTTCCAACTAAAATCCCATCTTCTACAGCAGGTCTTTTCCAGCCTCTTTTACCTTCCCTCTGTTGATTATTTGGTATTGTGTAGCTTGTTTGTACGTATTTGTTTGCTTATTGTCTTCCCCTTATATTGTGAGCTCCTTGAAGGCAAGAACCTTTTTATTCTCTCATATATATATATATAATATAAAATCTCCAACATTTAATGCAATGCCTAACACAGAGTAAATACTTAATAAATGTTTATTGACTGACCGAAAAGTAAATTTTTATAGCATAACTAGCTATTCATTTTTTTGTTGATTGGTTAGGTAACCAAAAAATACAAGATGGATTTTTACCTCTCTGCAAAAGAACTTATGAAATTATTCAACGTTTTTCTATCACATATTTGTATAAGCAAGCATTTTTACTTTATTCTACTTTAAATCAAAATACAGAAATAAACAATGCAGAACTAGATTTAAGACTTTGTTTGGTATTGAGCATAAGATTGCAATTTTTTGCAGTCTTAGTAAATAAATAGTAAATACATGTCCAAACATTTAATTTATATGATTGCTATATTCATTTAAGCATCGGCCTAGTTGTGTCTTATTTCATTAAAATATTATTTATAGTAAACAAATTTACAAAATAAAGATTTAATATTGTATTAAAGATAATAGTGAGCATATATGGTCTTATTAGGTTACTTTTAATTATTACCGAATATCCCTCATAAAATATTTGTAATTATTGTATAATTAGTTTCATAATTGTATATTTACAATTTTAATAATTATGGATATAGTAAAATTATAATTAATTATATGATATGAATTTTAATTTGTTTTTGGGGGCAATTTAAGAACATTGATAAGGGGGATGGTCTTCAAGATGAGATTAGATGACTATTTCTCAATTTATGTTTTATTTGGAATTCCTTTCAGGTATGGGTTGGGCTAGATGTCTAATGAGGTCCCTTCCAAATTGCAGATTCTATGTTTCTCCAAGGGTTTGATATTTAGGCTATTTCTATGTTTTACTACAAAGATTAGATCCCTTTTGTTTCATTACAAGTTAAATAACTTTGTGGTTCTGGGAAGGTCTTATTGACTACTTCATAAAATTATCTAGCAAGACTTCTGCTAAGGTGTTCTTGTTAGAACTGAGATTAAAAGATGTAATAACTTAACTGCATATATGGTCAATGTAGAAAAAGAGGTCAGGAAACTTGCCCAAGGTCATACACCTAGTATGAGTCTAAGACAGTTTTAAAATCCAGGTCTTTCTGACTCTTAAGATGAGTATTATGTCCCGACATTGCACTGACTTATGGGGAGTGACAAGAAGTTGGCATCCAATGAAATATCCCAGGTATTTGTGCTTGGCTTTGTGCTGCTTGTTAAAATGTATAGATGGCATGTTAGATTTGCCAAAGACACTATGTATGGGACACTCAATGACAAGATCAAAAAAGAGTTTGGCAGATTAGAGAATTGGGCTGAATTTAATAAAATTAAGTACAAATGTAGAAATTTTGATTCAATATGCTAGTATTCATTCCCCTTTAAGGTTATCTTGTATCAATTTTGTATGTATCTTGCATATATTTATTTATTTCCACTATTCTAAAGAGAGTGTCCTTTCCTTTAGAATGTAATCTCCCGGGGCAGCTAGGTGGCACAGTGGATAGAGCACTGGCCCTGGAGTCAGGAGTACCTGAGTTCAAATCCAGACTCAGACACTTAACACTTTACTAGCTGTGTGACCTTGGGCAAGTCACTTAACCCCAATTGCCTCACTTAAAAAAAAAAAAAAGAATGTAATCTCCCTGAGGGTAGGAAATGGTTTTGCCTTTTTTTTAATATCTCTTGCTCTCAGGAGGTTTCTGGCACTTATTAAAAGTTTATTGGTTGTTGTTGATCGATTGCTTGATTGTTATCAGACTTAGAAAATATTAAGCATGGTGGCATTAAACAACATGCAGCCAGTGTATAATATTGAAAGATAAGTTAGCATATAAGAATCTCCTTGTGAGGTTCAAAAATGCTTTATATTTAGAATTGTTCAGTCAACAAGCCTACAAATAATCATCATATGCAATAAATTGTATTTCTGACTTTATTTTCCTTTTAGGCTTTCTTTTCATTTATTCTTTTTTTTTCTTTCTTTTTTTATTCACTCTTAAAGTGTTCATTCATAGCCTAAACTAAGGTCTTTCTTGATCTTTGCAATTTACCTCTTCATATTCCTCACATCTCTGCTATATATTTCATTTATAGTTACTGACAGTATATGAATGACAAGTAGTATTGAAAAGGGAAAAAATTACTAAGGATGATTGTTAATATTTGAATTTGGAAATTACCTGATAATAGACTTTGCATTTTAAAGGCTTATACAATATATTCAAATACATGTAAATCACATGCAAATTGTTTCCTGCCCCCACTGTTTCATAGTTGCCCTCAGAAAATCCCAGTGGATTTCCACTAGGATAGTTCCACTCATTTGGTGCTCATTGTGTGTTTAGGCAGGTTTTTACTTGAATGTGCTCCACAGATGGGTATGTATGCTATGTTTTAAAGATCTCCTGGGATGTAGATTAGGATGTAGACCTTACTTGGCTTTAAAATAGGTAAATTTACACTTCATCCTTCAATTAATTTTTGTATGTATTATTTTAGGGTTTTGATTTTTGACTTTTATCACTTTTTTTTTTTTGGTGAGGCAATTGGGGTTAAGTGACTTGCCCAGGGTCACACAGCTAGTAAGTGTCAAGTGTCTGAGGCTGGATTTGAACTCAGGTCCTCCTGAATCCAGGGCCAGTGCTCTATCCACTGCGCCACCTAGCTGCCCCAACTTTTATCACTTTTAACACAACATTTTTAAATGGACGCTTGGCAGTTTTGGTGGCTTACTTAGGAAAATGATTCTGATGGTAATGTACTTTAATGTATTGTGAATGTTGTCTGGAAGAAGCTGTGGCTCCCAAGATTACCATGCCTAAAATTCATTCAGATGAACATCAAACTGTTCCCAGACTTGAGTAAGTTGGGGTCAGGTTCAAATATGGGAAATATGATGCTTTTAATACTACTTACCTTAGAAGGTTGTTGTGAGCAAATTGTTTATGCCATATTAAAGTGTAATGTAACTGTTAAAAATGCAGAATTATCCATTTACAAAGGGATCTGTTTTTTAAGTTGCATTGATTTAAATAGGAAATGTTTTATAATAGATTAGATGTAGTTATAAATAATGTTCTTTTTAACATTTATTTAGAATTAATGAATTCAGAGCTTTTTATAAGTAAAATCATTTTTCTCTGGAAAAAACTTGAACGATTATATAGTGAAATAATGACCTTAAGCAAATAAAGCTTATGAAGCTTTTGTCATTGTATGTGATTTTCACACTCATATTTTTTGTTTGTTTTTGTAGGGCAGTTAGGGTTAAGTGACTTGCCCAGGGTCACACAGCTAGTAAGTGTCAAGTGTCTGAGGCCAAATTTGAACTCAGGTCTTCCTGAATCCAGGACTGATGCTTTATCTACTATGCCACCTAGCTGCCCCCTCACACTCACATTTTTGAAACAAGCAAAGTTTATAAGAATAGTTTGAAAATTAAGCAGTGATGGTTTATTATTTAGTACTACTAATGCACTGCTTGCACAGGATTGAAGTAATTTTTATTTCTTTAATAACATTTAAAAGACTACAATGCAAGTATCTCATGAGAAACTTTGACCGATTAATTTTTTAAGGATATTTCCAATTTCAAACTAATGTGCTTAGAAAAGGAAAAGAAAGCTACATGGAAATGTTTGTTAAATTATTTTGTGATTAAAAAAAACAACTAGTTAGCTTTTACTTTAAAGATAGGTAGAACAACAACATTAAGACAACATTTGGTAATCATGGAATGCAGCTATAGCATTTGTGAAGAGAAATTTGTATAATTGAACACTAACGAAAGAAGAAAAATACTAGTAAATTCTATTTGCAGCTAACCTCCTCCCTCCCCAAAAATCAACATTATTAATCTTCAAGCAAATACAAAAGTAGAAATCTTTTTAAAATGGAAAAATAAAGGTACCATTGAGTTTATAAGTAAAACTATAGTCAAACATTTGACAGTTGAATTTTTTAAAAACTAGCAAACTAGATTTTTCCTTTTTTTGGTCGGGGTAATGAGGGTTAAGTGACTTGCCCACCATCACACAGCTAGTGTCAGGTGTCTGAGGCCAGCTTTGAACTCGCGTCCTTCTGAATCCAGGGCCGGTGCTTTATCCACTGTGCCACCTAGCTGCCCAGCAAACTAGATTTTTAAAAACTAGGAATAGCAGACCCAGTAAACAGGAAACAAAAAACTAAAACTAAAACATAAAATAGATAACTTTAAATAACCTAGACTCAGGAAAATTGAACAACACAAAGGAATTCACAAAGGGAAAAAAATCTTCCTACAGAGAGATTTTAACAGGTAGACTATCTAACGCCTAAGGACAAATATCCCTTATGCTCCATAAACTGTAAAAATAAAATAGAGTAAAAGGATCCTTACTAAACTCCCAAGGTGCTGTCTTTACACTAACTATCTCTAATCAAAATATAAAAATCCAAAATACATAGAGAGTTGACATAAATATATGAATCAGAATGATCCCCCAATAGATTGATGAAGATAATCCATAGCCATATAAAATGTGACAAATTAATAATAAAAATTTTAAATTAAAACAAATTGGAAGTATTGTATTCTACCTATAACACTAACAAAGATGATAAAAGATGTTTTGGATGAGGTGCATGTAGACAGGCATACTAATACACTGTTGAAGCTGTAAGTTGATGCAACTGTTGTGGAAGACAATTCGGAATTATAAATGAAAAGTTACTAACTACTGAAACCTTTTTTCCCAGCAGTCGTGCTATTGGACATATTCCCCAGGTCAGTTAATGATAGAATGGACCCATATAAACCAAAATAATCATAGTGGTACTGATCCTAGTACCAAAAAACTGGGAACAAAGTGAGTTTGTTGGGTGGGGACCCCCTAGACAAGCTGTGATATGTGAATTAATTCAGTACTATTATATTGACATGAGAGATGTTGAATTAAGAGAAACATGGGAAAACATAAATTTGTGTAAAGCAAATTCACACACATATATATATACATATACGTATATATGTATGAATATGTTTGTGTAGGAAATAAATGCAATGCTGTAAATGAGAACAAGACTAAAATTTACCTGAATTCAAATTAAATGCAATGACCAGTTTTGGTTTTAAAGAACAGATGATGGAACATTTTCGTCCTCTTGGTAGAAGAGTGGGAGACTATTGATGTGGACTACTGTATACCCTGACAGATGGTATCACTTTGTTGGTCAATTTTGAGTCCTCCCCATTTTAGTCTTGCAAGTAGTACCTCCTATATAAGCCTTTTCCCTTCCCATGAATCACACCTTCTTTGGGAAACTTTCCCTAACCCTTCTTAACTACAATGCCTTTCTTAATTATTTCCTATTTCTTTCTATATATATCTTGCTTTGTGTGTCATATTTGCTTATTGTCCTTTTAGTCCCATTAGATTAGAAGCTCTTTGAGGGCAGGCACTGTCTTTTATTTGTATCTTCTTCCCTTAGCACAGTAGACTTTAATAAATATTGATTGACTATTGATTAAATCACTAAGTGCTTACTGGCTCAGAAAGAAAGATCTTAATGTCACCTAATAATCACAAGATGGTAAGGTTATCTGATCTAGAGCCAGACATCCCAGAGAATAAAATTAAGTGAGCCTTACGAAGAATTGCTAGCAATAAGGCTAGTAGAGATAATGGAATTGCAGCAGAACTATTTAAAGTCCAAAAGAAGAAGATATTAAAGTGTTGCTCTCAATCAGCAAATTTGGAAAACTCAACAGTGGCCCCTGGATTGGAAAAGATTCTTTTCCCATCACAGTTCTAAAGAAGGGCAATACCAAGGAATGTTTAAATTGCTGAATAATTGAATTCATTCATATGCCAGCAAGATTATGTTCAAGATTCTACTAGATAGGTTTTGGTAATATGTGAACAAAGAATTAGCAGAAGAGCAGGCTGGTTTTCAAAGAGGCAGAGGAACTAAAGACCAAATTGCCAACATTCACTGTCTTATGGAGAAAGCAAAAGAGTTCCAGAAAAACATCTATTTCTTGCTTCATTGACTACACTAAAGCCTTTGACCATGTGGATCACAACAAAATGTGGCAAGTCCTCAAAGAGATGGGAGTACCAGATCATTTTATTTGTCTCCTATGAAACCTGTATGTAGGCCAAGAAGCAACAGGAGCAAACATGGAACAACTGATTGGGAAAGGAATATGATGAGGCTGTATATTGTCATCTCATTTATTTAACTTATATTCAGAGTACTTCATGCAAAACACCAGGCTGGATGAATCAAAACCCGGAATTAAGGTTGGCGGGAGAAATATTAACAATCTCAGACATGCAGATAATACCACTCTGATGGCAGAAAGTGAAAAGAGATTAAGAAGCCTCTTGAGAATAAAAGAGGAGGGAATAAAAGCTGAAGCTTGAAGCTCGAGATAAAAAACCCTAAGATTTTGGCAACTAGTCCCATCACTTTCTGGCAAATAGAGG
The DNA here is from genome assembly GCF_019393635.1 of Dromiciops gliroides. Taxonomy (NCBI): domain Eukaryota; kingdom Metazoa; phylum Chordata; class Mammalia; order Microbiotheria; family Microbiotheriidae; genus Dromiciops; species Dromiciops gliroides. Next base: position 81,702,452 of record NC_057865.1, on the reverse strand, counting down.
AAGAAGAAATGGAAACAGTGTCAGAATTTTATACTCTTGTGGTCAAAGATCACTGCAGATGTTGACTACAGCTATGAAGTTAAAAGTTGCTTCTTCCTTGCAAAGAAAGCTATAGCAAATCTGGACAGTTACCTGACAAAGGTCTGTGTATTCAAAACCCTGGTTTTTCCAGTAGCAATATGTGGCTGTGTTTCTTTATAAGGAAAGCTAAGTACCACAGAATCAAGGCTTTCAAATTGTGGTGCTGAAGAAGACTTTTGCAAGTCCCTTGCACATCAAGGAGGTCAAATCAGTCACTAGTTAAAGAAATTAATTCAGGCTGTTCACTGGAAGGTCAAATGCTGAAGCATAAATTTGGCCACATAGTGAGAAGATAGGACTCACTGGAAACGACCTTGAAGTTGGGAAAGATTGAAGGCAAAAGGAAAAGGGGACAGCAGAAGATGAGATGAATAGATAGGGTTATGGAAACAACGAACATGAACTTGGAAAGACTTGGAGAGATAGTGGAGGATAGAAGGGCCTAGCATGCTATGGTCCATGGGATCATGAAGAGTCAGATATAACTAAATGAGTAGCAACACTTATTGGCTCAAATGCCTTCCTAAACTCTGCTGCCCTTTTGTTAGCAGGTGGAACAGAAAGATCTCATAGTCTTTTCCCACAGGATACCAATTAATTGATTTTTAATTGGTCCCACTTCATTAATTTCTGATATACACACACACACACACCTCTTGGCCATTCCTTATTAATATCTCCATCCATTTTAGCCCTTTCCCTCCTCCCCATTCCTTACCTTCATCTGGATTTCTCCCTTTCTGTTGTGCTTGCTGAAGCCCCTACTTGTTAGCAAGCTTCTTTCTAGAACTCACTCTTTGCCTTTACTCACAGAAACCTGCCTTTCTCCTCGAGACTCAATCCCAGTGAACTATTGGTATGGTTATTCTTTCATGCCAACCTGTTCTCTCTGTAAACACAAATAGTGCATGAGGTAGAAGACTATTTCCTATTGTCAATTCCAGAAGCTCCTTTTGCTGACATCTCTTTTTAACCTTTTTTTCCTTTGAGGTTCATGCTATCCAGCAGTTATCATCATCATGTCTAGATGGTTATTGCTGTAATCTCTAAGCTTTAGTGTTGTTCCCCTCTCTTTCTCATGAAGTTCAATAAATAGATCACAGCTTCCCTCCTTCTCCCTTAAGCCTGCTGTCATATATGGAGAACAGTATATGTGTTGATAACCCACTACATTAATCTCTTTAATAGATGTGACCTTAATCCTCACTCTGCTGTAGCAGTAGATTCACCATTAGCCAAAACTGTCACCTTTATGTTTTTAAACTCTAACAATTTCTTCTCCTTTTATAACCCATTCTTATTCTTCCTAAACTCTTTTGTGCTCATCACAATCTCTAGGCTCACCAACCTTTCTTCTGCTGCATCACTCCTTTAGCTTCCCTTCATTCATACTGTTGAATTTGTTGTTTATCAATTTAATTCTGCACTGTCCTTCACATTTGCATCCCTTGTCCTGTTACTTTCATATGCCAGTCTTTAAGGCCTGTTCACCCCTATAGTCTACCTTTTCAGCTCTTAACTTTCATATTTTTGAATATTGCTGGAAGTAATTGAGTAACTGCTATACCTGCTGGTTCCACTATAGAATAATATTAACTAATGTCAACTGGGCCCTCACTGTTGCACAGAAATCATTTTGCTTTTCCCAAATTGTCTGTCTTTCACATCAGTAACATCTCTACCCCCATCCCTAAATTCAATTCAATTCGCCAAATATTTGTGAACTATCTACAATACAGAAGGCAAGTGAGAGGATGTAATGGGACATCAGTATCTATGGAGAATTTCTCTTTGATTTGAACTGTGCACTGGAACTCCTACAATGAATAATTTTGGCCAGCATACATCTCCCTGTTTTATCTCTCATTTGATGTTGATCAGTGGTTTGTCAGGAAAGGTTCTTGTATAATTTTGACATATTCATGGGAAGTCATTTGTTGAAGGAGAGACTTTAAGGTAAGGTTTTGCTTTACCTGATGAAATTTCTTTTTTTTAAATAGCAATCATAAGCTTAGTAGTATATTGTAAACTTTGATCATTCGTGTGAGGATAAAGCTGTGATGGTAGGACTGCACAGTGGTGAAGTGGATAGAATGCAGGGCGTTAAGTCAAGAATACTCTTTGTCCTGGGTTCAGTACTTAGCACCTGTGTGATTCTGGGCAAGCTACGTAATCCTGTTTACCTCAGTTCCTCATCTGTAAAATGAGAAGGAAACAGCAAAACATTCCGGTACCTTTGCCAAGAAAACCCCAAATGGGGTCGCAAAGAGTTGGACATAACTGAAACATCTAAACAACAACAAAAAAGATGTTGATTTTTTTTTTTGCAAAAATTTTTGTCTATTCCTTTATACTCTCATGAAGAATGCCCTTGAAATGTGTGTAGATTCTTCTCATACACATTTTATACAAATGAAAATGTAGTCATGTAGGCTATATATAGTCCAGGTCCTTATAAACTCTAACCTATATTGTTGTCTCTCCCCTCTCCAATCCATCCTCCATTCAGCAACTAATACTAACATACAGATAAAACTATGTCATTTCTCTTTTCAAGTAGTGTCAGTAGCTCCCAGTTGTCCTTTAGTAACAAATACAAACTCCCTTGTCAGCATATAAAGTGTTTCTGTCTCCAAGCCTATCTTTCCAGGCTGAGCACATAACTATCCTTTATTTACCCCATGTTCCAGCCAAATTGCCTACCTGTTATTCCCTATAAACTATATTCTATCTCTTCCTTTGTAGCTTTGTAAAGGGTGTTCCCCCATAATTAGACTGTTCTCCCTTCTCATCTCTCTCCCTTGGAACCCTTAGACTTCCTACAAAGTTCATCTCAAGTTCTAATTCCTTCAATAAATCTTTTTGGGTCCTCACAGTTAAGAGTGCCCTTATACTCTAATCTCAAAATATGCATATATTTTGTGTATGTACTATATTTGCTGACCTGTCATCTTGTCACATTTCCTTTCCAATCCCTCCTCACCCCAAGAGAATTCAAGTTCTTTGAAGGTAGGGACTATGTCAATTTTATATTTATATTCCTATTGTCTAGTACTTTGACATTTTACATGACTTACAAATGCTTTTAGGCAGATTGCTAGTTGCTGATGTTATCTTGATAATTTTTTGGGAGGATGCTAAATATCTGAGATTAAAAAAATTATTTGGGATTTGGAACACAGAGTTATAAAATCTCAGATTGGAAGGATCTCAGAAGTTATCCACTTAAATTTATTCCTAAAGAAGAATCCTTTTAACATACTTTCCTGGATTTCCAAACTACTACCTCCTAAAAAAGACCTTTCAACTTTTGCATAGTTAAATTGTTAAAGTATAAATTTTCCTCTTTGCAATTTCCATCCACTGAATCTCATTCTTCCCTTTTATAGGTCTAATTCCTTTTCTACATGACAGATCTTCAGATATTTGCAAACTTCCTGTTCCCTCTAAATCTCCTCTTCTCTAGGCTAAATGTTTTCTGTTCTTTTAACCAGATCTCATGATATGAGCTCAAGGTCCTTCCTCACCCTTAGCATCTTCTGGACAGTGTCCATCCTAAAATGTGAGCTGAGAACCTAACAAAAATACTCAAGATGTAGTATGACAAGGTTCATCATGGTTATTACTTCCTGTTAGATATGCCTCTCTTAATGCAGCCCAGAATCACATTAGCATTCTTGGCTGTCACATCACACTGTTGTCTTTAAAATAAACATTCATTTCATTTTTGACTAAATAAAATTAAAATTTCAATATGTTCATGGAATGAGAAATGAATTAATGAGTAAATGCTTTATACAACTGTATACTATTTTAATGAATGAATTGGGGGTGGGGGGAATGAAGTCATTACTGTGCGCTGAGCCCTGTACTAACACTCAGGGATACAGATGCAAAAGCAAAGGTAGTCCCTGCCCTCTTAAGGAACATATATTCTTGGGGGCAGCTAGGTGGCGCAGTGGATTAAGCACCGACCCTGGATTCAGGAGAAACTGAGTTCAAATCCGGTCCCAGACACTTGACACGAGCTGTGTGACCCCGCACATTACCCCCAAAAGAAAGAAAGAAAGAAGGAAGGAAGGAAGGAAGGAAGGAAGGAAGGAAGGAAGGAAGGAAGGAAGGAAGGAAGGAAGGAAGGAAGGAAGGAAGGAAGGAAGGAAGATATATTCTTAGTGGAAAGGAAGAGAGATGTTTTGGTTTGGAAAGTTCCTGGGATGGCATGTGGCACCAGAGACTATGTGGATTCACACACCCTTTCCAGAGACAGTGACAGAATTGGCTTGATTATGGTTCCAGAACTGGAAGGAGTGAGGGTGGGAGAGAGTATGTAGGAGATGACATGGTTGCTGCTAAGGAGATGGCTCTGGGTTGAGGTGAAGGATGGATGATTAAGTAAGTGAGGTGAGTAAAGAAACCAGCTTCAAGACAGGAGGAGAAGGGATAAAAGAGTTAAGTCCTCAAGGACATCGTTTCTAGTCTTGTTGGCATAAGAGCTGATGAAGAGATTTCCAGAAATTGAAATGAAGCCTAGCTGGAGCTGGTCTTAAGTGTAGTGGGCAACTGACAACACACCAATCAGAATTTTAATAAACTCAATATATAAAATTCAAATACAGAAGATGGATATTAGAGGATTCTTCAAATCATAAAAGCATGATTTGTTTTACAAATGGATACCTAATGATATCACAAATTAACAGAATGCATCATTTATTTTCTTTTGCCTACTCAGCTACATCATCTACTGCTTCATTTAAACCAGCACCCAAGCTGCCCCCTCCTTGTGCTATGCTATATCTGAATCAAATGCTATCCAAATTGTGCCTTTTCTTCAAGACTCAGCTTGTTTCACTTATTTTCTTGAAGGTTTTTTCTTTTTTGAATATTTCTTTTTCCCCAATTACATATAAAAACAACATTTTTTAAAATGTTTTTAACATTTTAAAAAATGTTTTTAACATTTTTTAAAAATTTGAGTTCTACATTCTCTCCTCCCTCTCTCTTCCTCTGCCCCTTCATTGAGGTAAGCAATTCAAAATTTATATTAGACATGTGCAGTCATGCAAAACATTTCCATGTTAGTTGTGTGGTAAAAGAAAACAGACCAAAAAAAAAGAAAAATAATTTTTTAAGTATGCTCCACACTTCATTCAGACTCCCTCAGTTCTGAAGACTTTTCAAGGGTGATTGCTTCTGTAAGCAATTAATTAATTGTCCTTTGATGATATTTGTTAGTTTTGCCTCCTCAATGAAGTTCTAAATTTTAGAAGGTAGGGATCAGATAGATATATTTATTTATTTGCTTATTTATCATGTTCCCCTCAACACCTAGTACAGTGCAGAAATGGGCACATAAAGTGCTTGACAAATACTTGTTGGTTAAATATAAGGTTATTCTGGAGATATACTTACTTAAAATTAGAGCTGTCCCCAGATGAAGTGGATTGTCTCTGGAGGTCTAAAAGTAGAGAAAAGACCATGTCAGGGGAAATTGTTGAAAAGTCTTCGTTTTTCACATTGTAAAACAATGAGCAGTAGGAGAGGAGCTAAGTGGGTAATGCAAATACTGCATTAAAAGCAATTACCCAAATGAGTTAAGGTATTTAATACTTTGCTTACTTAAAATAAAAATTTAATTTAAAATGATGATTCCCATGTTTTTACATTGTGTCCTGTGTTAAAAAAATGTAATCATCTAAAATATTTTGTTATTTCAATACATTGATGTGATCACACTGTTAACACAAATTGCAATTCTTCTGTGACTTTGAGTTCTTATTTTAGAAAAATCCATTCACCTGTGACCAACCAGTAACGATCTAGCTTAGTTTAGGTAAGATGGTGCTCATAATATAGACCTCTAATCTGTTATTAGTCCCATACACAAAGTCTTTACCCACAGGATAATACCTTCCAGTAGTATCACTCCACCATTGTCTTTAAGAATCAATGGTCTCAGGGACAGCTAGGTGGTACAGTGGGTAAAGCACCAACCCTGGATTCAGGAGGACCTGAGTTCAAATCCGGCCTCAGACACTAGCTGGGTGACCCTGGGCAAGTCACTTAACCCCCATCACCCCCCCCCAAAGAAGCCATGATCTCTTACACCTATCAGGATGGCAAATATAACAAAAAAGGAAAAAAATGTTGGATGTTGGAGGGAATGTGGGTAAACTGGGATGCTAATCCACTGTTGATGGAGTTGTGAGTTGATCCAACCATTCTGGAGAGCAATTTGGAACTATGCCCCAAGGGCTATAAAACTATGCATACCCTTTGATCCAGCAATAGCACTGTTAGGTTTCTATGTCAAAGATATCCCCCCCAAAAGAGAAAAAGACCTATTTGGATGAAATTATTTATAGCTGCTGTGTGTGGGGGGGGGGGGCGTGGTGGCTAAGAATTGGAAATCAAAGGAATGCCCATCAATTGAGAAATGGCTGAACAAATTGTGGTACATATGTGATTGTGATAGAACATTATTTTGCTATAAGAAATGACAAGCAGGATGATTTCAGAAAGTCCTGGAAAGATTTATATGAATTGATGTATGACTGATATGGTAACGTTTTGCATAATTGCTCATGTATAACCTGTATTTGATTGCTTACTGCCTCAGAGAGGAGAAGGAGGCATAGAATTTGGGACTCAAAACTTTAAATAAAAATGTTTATTATTAAAAAAAGAAGAAGAAGAAGAATCCATGGTCTCCTTTACTCCAGGCGGAGAGATAAGAATAGTGTTTTATTGGAAAATGCCTTTTGGTAGAAAATGGATTTTACATTTTAGTCTCATTTTCAAATAATTGGATCTTCTTTATAGATTTCAATATGTAGACCAAAACTAGAACTAATACCTTCCTCTAAAACTTATTTCACGTTGCAGCAATTAAGGAAAATACCTATATCCAATCTGTTGCCATGGTCTGTTGATTTAACCTTTGCAACATACTTAGATTACTGTTGCTCTCTCCTGTTGCTTAACACCTGGATTACTGCAATAGCCTGCTGGTAGGTGTGCCTGCTTCAAGTCTCTCCCCAACTTCAATCAATCCTCCATTCATAAACTAGCCTTCTCCTACCTTTCCAGTCTTCTTATTCTCCAACATCTACCCTTTGATTCTGTGATGGGAGGTTGCACAGACAAGACACGCCATATCTTGGCTCAGTATTATTGTCCTTTTCATTTTTTGTTGGGGCCATTGTTGTCTACCTAGGACTTTATTTCACAGAGCTTCATTTTGTATATCTTGCTTTATTTCCCCATTTTTTTTACCAAATTCATTTTGTACAAAACAGTAGTTTTCCATTATACCTGCATACCACAACTTTTTCAGATATATCCGACAAAAAGTTATGCAAGAATATGTTAATATTAATTTGTATCATCTTCCTCATCAACTCTGACAAATTCTCCTGGCTTCTTTCAGGAATCAGCCAAAATTCCACCTTCTACAGGAAGCATTTCCTTTTCCTTTTTATACTTGGTTGTTTGTATATTGTCTCCCCATTTCGAATGTAAGCTCCTTTAGGGCAGGGACCATGTTTTTGCATTTCTTTGTGTCCCCAGAACGGTGCACCTAGCAAAGGCTTAATAAGTGCTTGTTATTGGTATTAATGTGTCTGTCACATTCTATATTTTGGCCACTTTTTTCCTCACTTCAGCAGAATGCCACTATAATTAGTTTATACTATGAATTATGTATTTTTAAATCATGAGTTGCTATGATTACAAGTATTAATCAAATTCTTTTGGAATATGAGGGAAGGGAATGTCAAATGCACTCAAATGGAAAAGTTGGCAAAAAAAGTAGGGTCACGCTGTGTTCATGAAAAGAAGAACAAGAAGCATGTATGGGCACGCAAGACAACAGGAAAGTGAGAAAAAAGAAAGTCAAAGACAAGTTTCTCATGTGGAATCTATATTCTCTGTTTTTGAGAACTAGAGGGAGAGAAATACACAGGAAAACAAATAGAAGCCATGAATAGAGTAGACTGGGACTATGTAGTACTGCAAGGACCACCTTCTGTCGTTAGTTTGTGATTTCTTGCCATAAAGTAGGTATGGATTCTAGTACTCTTAGGTTTTCATTTCACTGTTTTTTTTCCTTTCATTTTGCAGTTTGCTTCCTAGAAAACCAATAGTCTTATCAATAGCATCTGTTTCTTTTTTTTTTAAATCAACATTCCCTTATTTTCCCAAGTTATGGGATGAAGTATATGATTGGTTTTATTTAGCATGTTATTCATCTTTTTTTCTTCCTAGACTTTTAAAACTATAATCTTTTAAAATCAGACATTTCATGCTACATTCTAATATAGCATGGTTCCTAATTCTTTTATATTTTTAAATTTTTCTTCCCTTTTCTGTTAATGGCTTCTGGAATAGTGTAAAATAAATATTTGGGGGAGAAAAGGAGATGTGGCATTTTGGGGGGTAAGGTTACTTGTAAAGACTAGCAATGCTAAGAGACTCCTACATTCAAAAAGGCCTTGTTCAGTTCATGTCCTTTGTGGGAGTGATGATGAAGAGGGAAATAGGAGGAAGGATACAAAAATGAATAAGACTAGAACAAAATAATGAAACTGGTTTTAATTCTTTTGTTGTTGTTGTTTTAATTCTGAGAGAAAAGATTATAAATAACCCATTAATATGGAGGGAGGGAATCCAGTGTTTTTTCCTTGTCTATTTCCTCATTCAGAAATCAGACCCTGTAGGTTTTTCAGGCAGCCTCTGAAAGACTGGGCTAATGATGAGATTTGGTTAACATTAACCCAACTGGGAAAGCTTAATCTAATGTAGGTGAATTCAAACTCACTGTTCAACTACATAAAATGTCTGGGTGGAGATAAGTCTCTTTATCCAAGGGTGACATAATCAGTTAGGATACTCCAGCTACTCATTAGAATAAGCCCACCTCTCAATATAATATTCATTCTCTCATTAATTGTTAACCAGTCAGAGTTGATTTCCACCTGTTGGGAATACAGACTCTCCAAGGGTATTTAAAATTCATTTGCCTCCAAGATTCCTCTCTGGCTTCTGAGGGGGCCGTTTACCTCATTTTATTGATTATTTTCTAGCCATAATTAATAAATTGATTACTAGTTACCTAGAAAAAATACTAGCAATGCTTAGAGCAGGGTACCTGGTAAAGCCTTCCTATAATCTATTTTTTATTATTTTATTTTTGAACATTTATATTTAAAATTTTTAATTCCAGTTTCTGTTCCTCCCTCCCTTTTCCCTCCCTGAGGTAGTAAGCAGTCAGATATAGGTTATATGTGTGCAGTTATGTAAAATATTTCCATATTAGTCATTTTATATAAGAAGACTCAAATAAAAGGAAAAAATGAAATAAAGAAAGTGAAAAATAGCATGCTTCAATCTGTATTCAATCAATATCAATTCTTTCTCTGGAGGTGGATAGCATGCTTCATCATCAGTCCTTCAGGATTGTCTTGGATCATTGTATTGCTGAGAATAGCTAAGTCATTCACAGTTTTTTATCGAAAAATATTGCTGTTCCTTTGTACAGTGTCTCCTGGTTATTTTCACTTCACTATACATCAGTTCATAATCTATTTTTTAAATGTACTTTTTCATGCATTTATTGTCTATTTCTTAGCCTGACCCAATTCAACTACAACAATCAAAATAAACAAAAAGAAAAGCTTCATCGTAAACTGTCATAGACTAGCAAATAAATTCCCATGTTGTCTATACCTGAAAAACTATATATCTCTGCATTTTCAGTTCATCAGTTCTCTGGTAGGAGGTGAATAGTATGTTTCATCTTTGTCTTTTGGACTCGTGGTTTATCATTGCATTTGTCAGAGTTGGAAATCTTTAAAAGCTGTTTTTCTCTGTGATGTTGTATAAATTGTTTACTTGGTATTAGTTCAATAGTGGGCTTTCTAGTTTCCTATGAAATTGACCCTTTCAGCATTTCTCATGACACAATAATATTCCATTACATTAATGTGCCATAATTTGTTTAGTCATTACCCTTCTTAGTTTCCAATTTTTTGGCTACTGTAAAAAAAGCCCCTCATAAATATTTTTGTACATATAAGTCATTTTGCTCTTTCTTTGGGGTATAGTAACCCTAGTAGTGGTTATATAGTTTATCTACTAATGGTATTCTAATCCTTGTGTAAAAGGGTACCCTTTGGGTCTCTGACAACAACTATAACTTATGGATAAAAAGAGTAAAAGCAGCATTCCTTTGATCCCCCTTTCTGGATAAGATGAGGGTTTGACCCTAAGGAGTTAAAAGCAGTTAGAACTCTACCCTCCTGAAGCAAACTCTGAGCATATTAGATGGGATTAGTTTGATTATGCTACTTTTTTTGCTCATCTTTCAATAATGACTCTTAGAAGCTTTATTGAGGAAGCTTCAACTAATTTTCACTATACTGTGTTGTTTGTCATCTAGAATCTCTCCTCAACTTACAATTTTCCTGGTTAGATAGGTCTTCTAGTAGTTTTCCTATTCTGACTTTTTTTTTTTTTAAGTGAGGCAATTGGGGTTAAGTGACTTGCCCAGGGTCACACAGCTAGTAAGTGTTAAGTGTCTGAGGCTGGATTTGAACTCAGGTACTCCTGAATCCAGGGCTGGTGCTCTATCCACTGTGCCACCTAGCTGCCCCCTATTCTGACTTTTTAAAATTAAATTAATATTTTTAAACAATGAAAATCTGATTTTCTCCTTCACACCTCCTCCTTGCCCCCCAATTGAGAAAGAAAAACAAAATACTGGCTAAAAGCATGTATACTTATGTAAAACAAATTCCCCCAGTGCCTATGTCCAAAAACAAATATATCAATCTGTACTGATTGCAACACTTCTCAGGTGTCATGTAGCATGCTTCATCCGGAATCCTCTGGAGTTATGGTCAGTCATTGAGTTGCTTAGAATTCTGAAGTCTTAAAAAATTATTTGTCTTTACAATAATGTTTTTGTATAAATTGTTTTCCTAGTTTTGCTTATTTCACTCTTTTAGTCCAAATGTCTTTCCACGTTTCTGTGAAACTCTCCTCTTCATTTCTTATAAGCATAATACTATTCCATCAAATTCATGTAACAACTTCAGCTATTCTCTAAGTGATAGGTATCTCCTCATTCTCAAATTTTCTGCTACTACAAAATGAGTTGCTATAAACAGCTTTGTACATATGGGTCCTTTTCCTCTCTCACTGATGTCTTTTGGAATATAGACGTAGTAGTAATATCATGGGATCAAAAGGTACAAACAGTTTTTAAATGTTGGGGGTTTAGTTCTGCTGAACCAGTTCATATTTCCACTATCAATGCATTAATGAACCTCTTTTCCCTCAGCCACTCTGACATTTTTCATTTTCCTTTTTTTGTCATCTTTGCCAATCTGGTGGATATGAGGTAGAACCTCAGAGTTGCTTTAATTTGCATTTCTCTTCAGGATTTAGAACATGTTTTTATATAGTTATTGATAATTTTAATTTCTTCTGAAAACTGCCTGTTTAGATCCTTATATCCATTTTTCCTCCTGGATCCTCTCTATCTCTTGTTTGGTCATGAATTCTTCCCTTATTCTTAGATCTGACAGGTGATTTTTTCCTTTTTCCTCTCATTTGTTTATGATATCACCTTTCATGTCTAAGTTATGTACCTATTTTTAGATTTTATTGTTACATAGTATGAGATATTTATCTATACCTGGTTTCTGCCAGATTGTTTTCCATTTTTTCCTAGCACTTTTTGTCAAATAGTGAAATCTTATCCCAGTAACTGGGATCTTTGAGTTTATCAAACATTAGGCTTCTGTCCCTGTTTGTTTCTATATATTGTATACCTAATGTGTTCCACTAATCAACCTCTCAGTTTCTTAACCAGTACCAAATTGTTCTGATTTTTCGTTTAGTTTGAGATCTAGTACTGCTAGGATACCTTCTTTCTTACTTTTTTTTCCATTAGTTCCCTCAAGATTTTAGATCTTTTATTCTTTTGGATGAGTTCTGTTGCTATTTTTTCTAGCTTTATAGTCATTTGGTATGGCCCTGAATGATTAAATAGGGTAATATTGTCATTTAGCTTGGCTTGTTCATGGCCAATTAATAATTCTCATTTATTTGGATCGTTTTTTATTTGCCTTAAAAGTGGTGTGTGGGGGCAGCTAGGTGGCACAGTGGATAGAGCACTGGCCCTGGAGTCAGCAGTACCTGAGTTCAAATCCAGCCTCAGACACTTAACACTTACTAGCTGTATGACCCTGGACAAGTCACTTAACCCCAGTTGCCTCACTAAGTAAAAAAAAAAGTGGTGTGTTGTAGTAATTTAATATCTTGTATATGTCTTGGTAAGTAGACACCCCTAGTGTTTTATATTTGTTCTAGTTATTTTAATTGTAATCTCTGTTTCTATATCTTCCTCCTAGATTTTGTTGGTAACATACAGAAATGCTGGTGATTTATGTGAGTTTATTTTATGTCCTACAAGTTTGCTGGAGTTCATTGTTTCAATTAATTTTTTTTAGTTTACTCTCTAGGATTCTCCAAGTAAATCTATCCTGTAATCAGCAAAAAGTGATGATTTTGTTTACACTTTACCTATGCTTATTCCCCCAATTTCTTTTATTATTTACAGTTAACCTTTCTACCACTGTATTGAATAGTGATAACTTTCATCCTAGTTTTTATCTTAGCAGAAATGTCTTTATCCCCTTTACAAATAATGCTGACTCTAGGTTTTAGATATATTCTTGTCATATTAAGGAAATAAGCATTTATTGATTCTAGATTTTAGATATATACTTCATGTCATATTAAGGAAAGATTTATTTGTACCTCTTTTAATCTTTTTGAAAGGAATGGATGTTGTATCTTAAAAAAAAACAACTTTGCTGCATCTATTGATATAATATGGTCTTGTTTATTCTTATTAATATAGTCAATTGTGTTTATAGTTTCTTAATTTTAAATCTGCTCTGTATACCCGGTATAAAATCAACCTGGTCATAGTATCTCTCTTCCCCCATGCCGCCCCCCCCCCCTGCCCCGGGCAATGAGGGTTAAGTGACTTGCCCAGGATCACACAGCTAGTTAAGTGTCAAGTGTCTGAGGCTGGATCTGAACTCACGTCCTCCTGAATCCAAGCCCAGTGCTTTATCCACTGCACCACCTAGCTGCCCCCCCATAGTATCTCTTTTGATATATTATTGTATTCTCCTTGCTAAAATTTTATTTCAAACTTATGCATCAACGTTCATTAGGAATATTGGCTTATGCAGTTATCTTTCTTTGTTACACATAAACCATTATCTTAGTTTGACTTCCTGGGTCAGGTATGAAGACCAAATTTTTATCATGAAAGGAATTTAGTAGGTTCCTTATTTTCCCTCAGTTCTTTCAAACAGCATTTGTAGCTTGAAAATGTATTGTTCTTTGAATGTTCAATGGAATTAGCTTGTAAATTCGTCTGGTTTTTCCATTGTTTGGTAACTCTCTTATGGTGTTTTTGATTTCTTGGAATGATATTGAGTTACTTAAACCTTCTATTTCTTATTATGTTAATCTGAATACTTTATATTTTTGTAAATATTCATATCATCAGAGCTAGAAGAGACTTAAGAAATCATTAAGTCCAACCAGTGCCCTGAACAAGAATCTTCTATTAATACACCAGGAAAGTGATCATCCAGTCATTGCCGGAAGATCCCTGGTGACCTACTAATTCCCAAGGCACCTTGTTAAACTTTTGGATACTTTTGATTATCAGGAAGTTTTTCCTTACACAAACCCTAAATTTTCTTCTGAGTTCAAATCCAGATTCAGACACTTACTAGTTTTATGACCTTGGGCAAGGCACTTAACCCCAATTGCCTAAAAAAATTGAAACAAGCAAACAAACAAACAAAACATTACATGTAACTTCCATGAAATGTTACCAGTTCTTCCTTCTGAGACCAAATACTAAAAGTCTAATCTTCAAGCCAGGATGGCCCTTTGAATACTTAATGACAATTGTCATACCTTCTGAATCTTTTCTTTTCCAACAAAAGCATAATTCCTCATTTGATATAAACTCAAGTTCTTTTCACTTTTGTGGTCATCCTTCCCTGGACAAAGCTTACCAGTGTGTTGCTGAGAATTGAGCATAGTACTGCAAATGTAGTTCAGTGATAGTAGAGTATAGCAGGACTATTACCACACTAGTCCTGGAAACTATATATTCAACTAATTATACTATCCTCCAGCTCATCTATTTCCATTTCCCCCCAATAATTGCGTGACTTTATTGAATGCTTTTATTAAGCTTTGAAAAGGAAATTGTCTCTGAAAGCTCATGTAGCCATCTATGGCTCCTGTTATTTTTTGCCTAAAACTTTTATAAAGTGTATAAATAAAGTCAATTGCTTTTATGTTCTTACTCTTTTTTAAGTAATAGACATTTTTATTTATTCTTAGGGGTTCCAATTTTTATCCTTCCTTCCCTCCCTTTACTACTCCCTCCCTGGGGTGGTAAGCAATCAGATTATACATGTTATACATGCACAATTATGTAAAATATTACCATATTAGTAATTTTATATAAGAAAACTTGAATAAAAGAAAAAATTAAAGAAAATGAAAAATAGCATGCTTCAGTCTGTGTTCTATAAATACTCTTGATTGGTACTTCAGTATATCAGCATTTCTGCTTAGTACATACTCAAAGGCATTATCTTCTAATCTTCAACCAGTACCAATTTTGTTGATTTAAAATGGTAGGTTTTAATTGCTATACACATTTTCTTTGTACCATGTACAGTTATTTCTGAAGATCCTGTTTATTTTCATGTAACTGCAGGTTGCCATTCATAATATTTTGTGGGGTTCAGCAAATAGCCTTGATTTTACATAGTAAATGTGGTTCAAGTGATTTCAGTTTTCCCATTGGTAATCTTTTAAAAACCCGAGTATTCCACTGGGAAAAGCTTCATCTGTTAAATGTTTAAAACTTTTGATAAGGAAAGGGTTAATGTTTGACATCATGCCAAGTATACACACACATTCATTATGACTAAAATTAAAGATGTTTTCTTATCTCCAGTGATGTTGCTTCACTTGTTTTCCATTTCAACACAGTCACTCTGTTACTCATGCTTAAAACTTTAGTGTCATCTTTGGTGCCTCCTTTTCCTTCACGCCTTCATCCAATCAGTTTCATATTATTGCTATAATCATAATAAATTCTTGTATCAGTCATGATATATTTGAAAGAATCACTAGACTCTGGATTCATGTTCTAAACTTTTACTTTCCTTCCAAGAGTGCATAAATCACTTATCTTCTTTTAAGAATCATCTTCAATAACCTGATTTCCACCCTGTAAAAACTCTACTTTTTAATCCATTTTTTAAACTTGCTTCTAGACCTCATAAGAGGTCATGTTATAGCACTGTTCCAAAATAATTTTGAGGTTTCATTGGGACAAAGAGAATAAACAGTTTAGTAACTTTTCTTACATACTTTTAAATTGTTTTCTAGATTAATTAGACTTTTCAAATTCACTTAACCTTGTTTACCTCAGTTTCCTCATCTGTAAAATGAGCTGGAGAAGGAAACAGCAAACCACTCCAGCATCTTTGCCAACTGGGGTCATCATGAGTTGGGCATGACTTAAAATAATTGAACAAAATAGTAGCTTTAGTCCATGTAGTTGATTTACTGGGTATGAGTTAAAGCCTCAGGATTGTTTTATTTTGTGATTAGTCATTTGGAGTATTTTTTTCCACCGACATTTTTTCTTTAAATTATGATTCATGGCTATTGACAGCTTATATATTGAATAATGATACTTGGCCATGTTTTATTATTCAATTGTTTTTCAGTGGTCATATACATATATGTTCATTTCTTTTATATCTTGGATGTAAAAATTTTATTAGACACTTCATTCTAATTGTGTTGATTTTGTTTATACAAAACTTTCATCATTTACTATATTAATAGATACTGAATTCTGCCTCTTACCATAGATCTTTAAAATATGTGTCCTTCCATTCACCTTTATATGATGTAATGATTGAAATGATGCCACCTACTGGAGACTTGCTGTGGGAAAGCTCCGCCATGAGGAAAATGCCTCAGAGGCATTGTGGCTTTTCCTTGGCGTCAGGAAATGACGTTTACTCATGGGTGCTGTCTATCAAGGCTACCAGCCAATCAACTTGAGGAGGCTTCTATTTTCTGGGAGGAGACAGGAAGGAGGAAAGGGAGCCTGTGCGGAGAGCTCTCGCGCTTTTGGGTTCCTGACTTGATGGTGGTGGTGGCGGCAGAGGACTTCACAGGAAATTTGAGGAAAGATAGGAATGCCAGGCTGTTGGAATTCTGTTCTCAATCTTTTTCTTTCTATTTTTCAATAAACCCTTAAAAACCTAAACTCATTTTATCAGTGATTTTAGTCAGTTTCCCCCAAAACTGGGGGAACAGATTAGAATCCACATTTAGAATCTTAAATTACACAATGACATGGCCTTTATGTTGAAGTTACTTATTCATTTGGTGCTTATTATGCCATATGGTACATGTTATATTCAACTCAATTACTTTCATGTTTCAGATTATATAAAACAATATATTTTAAGGAGTTATGAACTTGAAATTAGGAAAATTAATTTATTTAAATGAAGGTCCTATATATTTTAAAGTGCTTAAAATATTGGTTACTTTAAAAAATAGTGGAAACTTACATAAAACAGTTATTTATATTTTTGTGGTTATATATCAAGTCTCCCTTTCAATAATGTTCCTTGTTTTCTTTAAGACTTTTGAACATTGTCTCTATTCCTATAATTGGTGATTCTGAAGCAGAGTTTGGAGTAAAAAGATGTAACAATGGGGAAGAGAGTGCTTATTTCTTTAACACTACAGAACATATGGCTTAAAGTGTCTTTCCTTTTAGTAACCTAAAAGCTTCATATTCAGACGTAAACCAAACTCAGCTTTATTTGCTTCTATATACAGTTGTTGGATCTCCTAAAGACCTTTCCATGGCAGATGTTAATTTTATATAAGCAAGGTTCATGGATGATGGGAATGTTTAGAAATAGAAGCACTAAACTAGTTTTAGAGAAATAAAAGGAATATGACAATAATATGCATGGGTTACGTGGCCCCACTAGAGCTGGGATAGAAATAGAGTATAAGTCAAAGAACATTCAGCAATCCGAGCACTTCCTTGTGTGGTATTCTTTATAAAATATTTGTTTGGTGGTCCAAAATTTGACTTAGAACCATAGCCTTAAAATGCTTTCAAAGTTATATTGATTTTCCCCCAAATCAAGAATTGCCAGTAGTTCTATTTTGTGAGATTTAAAATTGGATATTAGATCATAAATCTCCCCTACTTAACCTTTCCCTTAATTTATTTCCCAGACTAGTAAGTGGAAGAAGCTTTTGGTTTTCTAGATAGACCTTTTATTGTTATGGTAGTCACAAGGTGATGTTGATTAGAAGGATAGGAAAGTAGAAACACAATACAAATTGTCTTAAGTCTAAGCTTAGTCTATGTTCCTTTTAAAACTCACCAAAACCGAAGGCCACCTTTGGAGAGAGAGAGAGAGACCGTCTGTGCAGCACAGTCAGGAGACCAGCAGAGCAGGAAAAAAAACCCCACTTCCGTTCTCTCCTTGTCTTTTAAGCTTGCACCCCGGAAGTCGAGTGCATAGCAGGCAGTCTGACTTGCACAGCAGGCGGACTGGCATGCGTAGCTCATGCCATTGGTCTCCTCCCCAAAAGGGTGGTCCTTCAAAAACTGGAGTCTTTCAGTTATCCTAACCAACTGTTAAAAAACTTTCATATTTTTTTACCACATTTCCCCCCTTTGCTTCCTCAAGAAATGGAATGTTTCCTTGATGGAACAGTAAAAAGAATATAATAACTATTGCTAACTAATAATATGTGAACAACAATATAGAAAAGGAAGAGAGGAAAGTTTTGTCCAGAGGGGCGATTTTTTTTTTTCCTCATGAACCGACGCTTTGACATTAGTCTTGCAAAGGGAGAGCCTCTGCAGAGAGTACATGTTACAGATAGTATATATTATAACAGAAAGGAGATAGTAAAAGATAATAAAGCAAAACAGTTCATATAAAGTCTCTGAGTTCTCTTGTCTTCTTGAAGTGGTAAGATGTCATCAGGAGGAAACTGGATTCTGGTCTGGAAAACTGGATTCTGGACTCTGGTCTGGAAAGCTGGATTCTCTTCTTTAACTGTTTGAATTGCTGTATTTTTTACTAAACCTTAGCATAGCATTGTCAATGATCAAATTAATAAATTCCATTACATTCCCTCCTTTATATCCTTAGACTTCTAATAGAGGGTTGAGGTAGTTATGCAATCTGTAACACTTTTTACCACCATGTGTCTGGATCAAAGCCAAATTTTGTAAGTGTTCATGACACCTGAAAATGTTATGGAAAGGTTATCATACCATATCTCATGGTTCTGAGACAGCCAGTGATTGTGCTAGGCCACAGGTGAGTTCAACTGAGTGAGATAAAAAGATAAATAAGTTCAGTTAAATTAGGAGGGAGAGAGGATGAATACTGGCCTGTGCCTAGTAATTGTGTTCTACATAGTCACCATCATAAGCAAACCATGGACTTACGTATACCTGTCTCTCCTTTTGTTGCACATATATTCTCTCCAGGGCCTGCATCAGAGTTCACAGCAAGTTAGTTTCTGAAATGATAAGTTTCCATATTTCTGAAATCTCATTAATTTCATCAAAGACAGTATGATGGTAAAAATTCGTGCTATGCTGCATAACTGAGAGTATATTAGTGATATATACAATAATTCCAAACCATACCCAGAGTATAATGACATATAAATAATAAATGAATGTAAATAGCTGATTATATTAAACATTATTACATAATCTTCTTTTAGCAAGTAAACCACATCATCTTATACATGAATTCTCTAGTATAACAGTAGCAGATACTTAAAGTGGTGATTAATTTATCAAAAAGAAGTAAGACTTCAATTAGCAAGATTCAATATTCAGTGTTTTCAGTGAGGTATCAAGCAATAGGGTTCAATAACCCTTTCTGGTCTTTTTTAGTTAAACAACAACATAAAAGAGAAAGGAGAAAAATAAATAAATAAAACAAAACTCATTAGAACTCATGGTTCTCTCAAAAAGAAAGAGTAAAAAAAAAGAATTCTGGTAGCTTCTGAGGCCCGATGGCCTCACTCACAGCATATACTTAAAATGTCTTTGAATAATCACTTAGTTTACAAAATTTAGTTTTAAAGAAAAGCAAAAGAAGCAAATGTCAAAAAACAAAGCAAAACCAAAAACCAAAAATAAAAAGCAAAAGATTCGCTAAGCACCCTTTTGTGCTCTTAAAGAACTTAAAGGTGTAGTGAATTCCAGGTCTTTTCAGTGCCTTTCAAAAGTCAAAACAAAACAAAAACAAAAAGAATTTAAAAAAATATTTGAGGTGGGCCAGAAAACTAGGCCATGTGCTTTAGTGGTTTGCCTGTAGAAGGAAATGCTTGTTAAATTATAAGGTATTTAAGCTGCTAGAGTTTGGGGTATGCCACATTGTTTTAACTGGTTCCCCAATTCTCTGCATGCCAAAGTGGCAGGGGTTTCTGAATTGTCATTGACCTTTCTAATGCTGTTATAATGTTCTTTATGGTAGAAAATGTGGAGTTCTCTAGCATCAGTTTTTTCTGTGCCACTGATTTTCAATAAAGGCTGATTTAACTGATGAACCACCACATTCAGCTGATGCTGCTTAGCAAATGCTACAATTGTATCATTTCTTCCCCACTTTCCAAATTTCTTTAATTCGTCAACATATTCTTCAAAAGGGGAGTCATTTACTCTAAAAGACTCAAACTCTTGTCTATGGTTAATCATATAAGAAGCAGCTTCTTGTCTGTGTCTGAGATGATTTCTACAGTGACCTTCTAGCTGGTCTGCTAAAGCCCTAAAAAGGCAATTTCTGTCTCCTGATACTTTACGAAGACTGAGTCCCAAAGCATAAAAAGGGGGGAAATGTGGTAAAAAAAAAATATGAAAGTTTTTTAACAGTTGGTTAGGATAACTGAAAGACTCCAGTTTTTCTTAAGGACCACCCTTTTGGGGAGGAGACCAATGGCATGAGCTACGCACGCCAGTCCGCCTGCTGTGCAAGTCAGACTGCCTGCTATGCACTCGACTTCCGGGGTGCGATCTTAAAAGGCAAGGAGAGAACAGAAGTGGGGTTTTTTTTCCTGCTCTGCTGGTCTCCTGACTGCGCTGCACAGACGGTCTCTCTCTCTCTCTCTCTCTCTCTCCAAAGGTGGCCTTCGGTTTTGGTGAGTTTTTATAAGGAATATAGACTAAGCTTAGACTTAAGACGATTTGTATTGTGTTTCTACTTTCCTATCCTTCTAATCAACATCACCTTGTGACTACCATAACAATAAAAGGTCTATCTAGAAAACCAAAAGCTTCTTCCATTTACTAGTCTGGGAGATAAATTAAGGGAAAGGTTAAGTAGGGGAGATTTATGATCTAATATCCAATTTTAAATCTCACAATTTATTATAAGAGATATGGTATATTAAATTGCATAACTCAATATATGTATGTTCTTTGTGTTTTACTGCAGCAAAAAAAGTGAATAGGTCATGGCACGCTTAACAAAAAGACGACAAGCGGATACAAAAGCTATCCAGCATCTTTGGGCAGCTATTGAGATCATTCGAAACCAGAAGCAAATTGCTAACATTGACCGCATTACAAAGTAAGTAGCATTTCATAGTAAACATTTTAAGTTGATTTTTAAAATATAACAATCTCTCTTTGTGAACTCTGTAAAAAAAGATTTATAAAAATAAATCAGTATTTAAAATTTTCATTTTTATAACATAGGCATGTTACATAGAAAATAATTATGATAGATCCAAAACAAAAACTTCCCAGGTCACTCTTAAGCATTGAGTACCTCTGAGTTTACACTTAAAGCATGTGCCCTTTTTACATCCATCTCTTTTTACTTAGAAGACCATCACCAATAGCCAGATCCATTTTCTCCCCCAAGGAAAATAGCAAACAGAAATTGGAAAAGTTCTGCACATTAGAAAATATCAGAAAATGTAAAAGGGTGAAAGAGCTCTTTGCTGGGGTCAAGTTTTTAGGTCTCAACTCAAACTAAGAGAGAAGTCCCAATCTCATTCAAGGGGAAAACCTTAAGCCTCTGGTCAGCAAGTGTTTATTAAGCACAAACTATGTGTGCCAGGCACTGTACTAAGTTCTTGGGATAGCAAGAAAGGAAAAAACTATCATTCCTCTCAAGGACCTTCCAGTCTAGTGGGGAGGATACTGAAACATTTGGGTCCATGTATCTCTCCAAGAAATGTGTTTTCTTCCACAAAGCTCTCCTATCAACTCCACCTGTCATACCGGCATGTTGCATCAACATCCATGATCCATATATCTCCTGCATGTATACAAGCAAGTAAAATGTCTAAGGAATACAAACTCGGTTTATACTTTTGTAGCATGAAATTGTAGAATTTAGGAATAAGAAAGGAAACTAGAGAATATCTTATCTTATAATAAGCACTTGGAATAAATTTGGCTTTGAAATAAACATTTGTTGCAGCTCAGTTTCTAAATTTAATATGTAGGTAGATAGTATAACAATTTTATTGCTTTTTAATATGACGTTGCTCAAAGTAGTGAAAGCAAACCGTAATGCCCTATTGACACACTGAAGCACAATACCAAACTATGTGGCATAGCTGTGGATTGGCTAAAGATGATCTCTATTAGATTACCAAACTAATGTGCCAGATCTGGTGACTTTCTTGTTAGTTTTATTTTTTATTAGAAATTACTTAATCCATTTTAAAAATTAGAATGGCTGTGTAAAGAAACAATTACTTCATCATCTCAATATCAAGATAAGTGACAGCCATACACTATTACAAGTCATTATCTCTGACTTGCTGATTGTAAACTTTCATATTTTAAAGTCTTGAGATGTATAAACTATTTCTATTCATCACTTTCTTTCTATTTATAACTAAACAAATTACTATTATAACCAAAAAGACCTATGAATATCTGATTTTGAAGTTCAAAATATATTTCAGCTTTAATAATTATTAGTATTAATTATAAGAAGGTTTTAAATTCCATATTTTTGGAATTAAAATGTTGTTTTTCTTACACATGGGATGGCTTGGATTTGCTGGGGGGGGGTTGTTTGGTTTTTTTGTTTGTTTTTGCAAAATTACTGGAAGTGGAGTTTGATTAACATTTGTGATTAGCAACGTTGAAAAGAACTCACCAAATACAGACAATTAATATTGGATTGATAGAGCAGTTTGATTCAAATTATAGTAGTAAGTTAGAACACAGATTAATTATATTCATTGCTATTTAAGAAAATGTGATTTCTAATTTATTGTGCCTTGTTGAGCAATGAAATTTCTGAGTTCTGGAGTTCTTACTAATGTTCCAGATAAGAATAAACCAAAACAAAGTTAGAAAGTTCTCTTCAACATGTGCAATAAAACAGATTGCCTTTGATTTTTTACCAGATAACTGACTTATTAATTGTACCACTTAGCTTTTGCTTCAATAAATGAAAGCTTTTTTCCTTAGTTTTTTTTATTCTGAATCTAACAAAGTCCAATGAAACAAAACCCTAATCCCATTTAAAAATTAAAAGCTTCTTAAATATCAGTTCTACATTAATATTTTTCCTCAGTCAAAATGAGTGAAGCATAATTTTGATGTAATTGTTCTTCAGGATTAAAAAAATCCTTTTCCCCTGTTCTGTTACTGTTCTCATTGAAAATTCAGAAAGCTTTTAAATATGTAAAATACTAAGCTTAAGTAATTATCAGATTAAATTATTCAATAACGAAACCAAATATAAGTGAAAACTAAAAAGATTTTATTATTCAATTAAAAGATATACTCTGACATTCAAAGCCCTTTTCACAATTTGATATCAGCCTGCCTTTCCAACTATATCTTCCACTATTCCCATGCTCTACCTTATTTTTTAAGAATAGCAAGCATTTCCTTTTCTTCCCACGCTCCCATTGAAAAAGTACCACCCAAAAAAAAAAAGTCCTTGTAACAAATATCCCTCTAACTACTTTAACAAGACTGATCTATTCATGGTTTTACTACCTTCAGTGGTTCCCCCCCCCCCCGCCCCAATACCTAGAATAATGCCTTATTCCCTTCTTTCTTCTCACCTTCCATTTCAACTGTCCAGATTCCACCCATCCATTAAGGTTCCTTCAAATCTTACCTCCTTTATGAAACCTTCATGTGACAATTACAATCTAAAGTGATTTCTTCTTCCTCTGAAGTCCTATAGTACTTTTTGTTGCTATCATTCTTTAGATACTTGATCCTATACCATCTTTTGACAGCTATTGCATTGTTGTCTTATCTCATGAGTTTTTTGTATATGTATGTTCATCTCCCCTCCTAGTTAATAGGTTCAACAAACTTGAATGATTGCATAGAAAATTTTGAATGTATAGATTGAATTTAACACAATAGTAACACAGTTGCCCTACTTATCTATATCCTTTTTCTGAACTTACTGCTACTCTTTTAAAAATGTATTTTAATGTTTCATTGTTACTCTTTTCTCTTCTTTTTGCATCACTGTCAACCAACTCCCTCTCCCTCTTGTGAACCCTTCTTTGTAACCAAAAAGTATTGTCATGCAAAAGAAACGACCACATTGACTGTGTCTATAAATATCTGCTCTTTTTTTGAACCTCTAGTCTGTCACCTCTCTTCCAAGAGGGGGAAAGCATTCTTTGTCATCAGTCTTTTGAAGTTTTCCATGTTATTTTCATTTACATTATTGTTTAAATTATTTTTCTGGTTGCTCTCACTTTAAACTTTGCATCAGTTTGTACCGACCTTCCCAGGTTTCTTTTATTCCATCATTCATCATTGCTTACTGAATAATAATATTCCATTATTTTTATATAGTATAATTTATTTATCCATTCCCCAGTTGGTGGGATCCACTTTGATTTCAGTTCTGTGTTACCACAAATAGTGCTGATTTTCATTTTAGGCATATGGGTCAGTTACCTCTATCTTTGATTACTTTGGAATATATGCATAGAAGTGGCATTTCTGGTCAAAGAAAACCATACAATGTAGTGACTTTTATTACTTCTCCCCACATATTGCTAACTGTTCCACAAGTGCGGTATGTCATTTCCAACACCTTTTCATGAGCGTAATCCATCCATCCCCTATAGCTGGAATGCATTCCTTTATTTCTTCCTTTTAGATTTCTTCACAAAGTCTTACTTCATTCCTCATAACAGCATGGAGTTGACCCAGTGGACTCTCAAAGTCTACACCTGCGAAGAGTAAGATTTGGTAGATTAAGTATGTTGGAAAGTACATTCTTGGCACATAGCAGACATGTCCACTTTGTAAGAACCATCCTCGCTAGATGTTTAAGTAAGTTGAAAACAGAGAAAAATACTAAGTTATCCTCAGTCTGTTCCTGCAGTAACAGTTGTAGAGTGTTGGTAAGAATGTGGATGGTGCTTAGAATCAGTTTTTATACTGTCTTTATATCTTAGTTGGTACTCTAAATGTGATATTCTTGTCCAAAGACCAATAAATGGATATGCTACCAAAGGAACTGAACTCTTTCTGTCTTGGCATTGTCCTTGTGACCAGAGTCAGAAGATAAGATTGTTGTAGCACCAGGGAAGAGTGGTTCTTGGTTCTTCTTAGAGGGTAAATAAAGAAATTGGTGGAGTTGCTTTTAATTATGTGTCCAAAGGCAACAAGAAAAATAATTTCTTGAGATATTTATCTCATACCACATTACTTACAATAAATATTAGCAAAAAAGAACACCACAAAAATAAAAGTTTATGCTCTATCTACATGACAGATTGATACTTTCTTTGAGGAAATCAGAAGCTGTGGGACATGATAGACAATGAGTAAAATCACAAAAATGAATATTTTTTAACATGGGGAAAAAATTCTTTTGTGGGAGTTATTCCTAGATCAACTATCTGTGTAAAGTGAGACACTAACTTTTTAGAGCAAAGGTCAAAATTTGTGTTAAAACTAGGAAAAAGAATAAATAAACATGAGAAAAAGTTATAGTGTGCAAACAACTACAACCAGACCAAAAAGTGAGAAGTGTATGGAAGAAAGGCCATTGCCACTCATAACAATTTCATTCAGAAATTTAACTAATATTTATTATTTCCCTTTACAGGAGAACAAAATAGCACCCCCCAAAAAACCCCAAAACAAAACCCAAACCCTACTAAGTAAACCTTTGACTTAACTTGCCAAGCAGAGACCTCTGGCAGCCAAAGAAACCATCCCTTTAGAGTAAAACTTATTTGTATTGACAAAGATGTCTAAGGTTGAAAATGATAAATGTTTCAGAGCCTGTGGGAAAATAGGCACTATAAAGCTCAGTTTATAGAGCTGTGAATTGTCCTAACAATTGGAAAAGCACTGGGAATTTTAACTTTACTAGATAAGACAAAACTCGTAAACTAATGATAACCCTTACAAAGACACAAAGAGAAAGGCTATATGTGTGTGTGTGTGTGTGTGTGTATTTGTGCATATATGAGTAGAGATAATATATAATTGCTGTACTTTTATATTATCAGAGAACTGAAATGAAAGCCCATCAGTTGGGTAATGGCTGACCAAATTGTGGCGGAATATTATTATTGTGCTTTAGGAGTGACAATTATGAAAAATTCATAGAAATTTGGAAAGACTTGTATCAACCAATACAGAGGGAAATGAACAGAACAAGGAAAACAGTTTACACAATTGCAAAAAAAAAAATTGTACAGGAAAACACAATGCAATGACTTTAGGACTCAGATATAGTGACCATCTCTGACCTCAGAGAACTAGAAGTAAAGCCCATCTCCAGCATATGAGGAGAGGGAGGAGGGGCGGGGGGCGTTCTAAATATGGAGTAGTTTTTAAGAGTGTGGTTGTTGTGCTTTAATGTAATGTAGTTAGTTATCAGGGATGGTTCTGTTAGGAGAGAGGCAAAGTATCATTGTCAATTGATAGTAAGACGAAAAAGCATCAACAGTACATCTTTGTACAATTTTATAAAGAATAATGGTGAGACTATTAGCAGCATTGTCTCATAAAACAATGAGTAGCCCTGGAGAGAAAAATCTATTAAATGAAAAGTAGGCAAAAGACCCAGCTAAGCCAAACCCCTGTGATGAACTGTACGGTCCTTATGAACAGGGCTTGTTTCATTGTTTGTGTCTGTGTTCCTAGCACTTAGCACAGTGCCTGGCACATAATAGGTGCTTCATAAATGTTGGCTGATCGGTTGTTGATTGGAATCATTGATGAATGAAACTAGAATGAGGAAAACGAATAGATCAGATGAACCTGATGCCTGGAGCACACATCAAATGCCACCTCTTCCATGATCCCTTCACCTGCTGATGCCTCTCCACCAAAAAGCAAAAACTTTATACGGAACTATATGTGATTTAAAATTGTTGTCCTGGGGGCAGCTAGGTGGTGCAGTAGATAAAGCACTGGCCCTGGATTCAGGAGGACCTGAGTTCAAATCTGGCCTCGGACACTTGACACTTAGTAGCTGTGTGACCCTGGGCAAGTCACTTAACCCTCATTGCCCTGAAAAAAATTCTAGGTAAAATTGTTGTCCTTTGTATCCCTGATGCCTGGCACATCAGGAAGTGTCACATTAATAGCAGGTCTCAAAATCAGGAACTGGATCTGAGTTAAAGCCCTGTCTCTGACATGCTGGCTTTGTGAAGCTGCCCAAGCCACTCATCCTGGTCCCTATCCCCAGTGCCCAATATAGTGGGGATAGGGACCAGGCCTGTGATTTCACTAGTTTAAGGAACATTGGGAGGCTGAGTGACTTGGGCAGCTTCACAAAGGAACATTGGGAGGCACTTCAGAAGAACTTTCTGATTAATGTGCAGAAGTAAATAAAGTAATCCAATTTTATGTATTGTGACCAAGGCAGAGGATAGCTAAAATGGCTTTCCCTTTTGAGTGGTTCTCAAAACTTAATTTTTCCTCTTTCCTGGGATTTTTCTTTATTAGTAAAAAATGCTACAAAGGACAGGAAATTCAGGAGACTCAAGCATGGTCATAAGATTACAAATTGTAAATTCTGTGTAACTTGCAGGAAACTCATGTTTGTGCTAGATTGCAGTTATAAGTTCCATGGACTTTGTGGTATTTGCAATACCTTTTGAGAACCAGTTTTTTTGTTTTGTTTTGTTTTTGGGTGGGGCGGGGGTTGGGGAGCAATGAGGGTTAAGTGACTTGCTCAGGGTCATGGCTAAGGGTATTTAATTTTTAATTTTTTTAATAGAATTTTATTTTCCAAAATATATGTAAAAACAAAATTTTAACATAAATTTTTAAAAAAACTTTGTGTTCCAACTTCTCTTCCCCCCTCCATTCCCACCCCCCACCCACAAGAACTCAAGCAATTCAAAATAAGTTATACATGAGTAGTCATGGGAAAATACCCATATTAGCTAGTTGTGAGAGAAAACAGTCCAAAAAAACCCCAAAACTTCAGGTTAAGGAATTGGAGAAGGGTATTTAACAAGGATAGACATAGAAGACATCAAGTTAATTAACCTGAATGAAGTTCACTTTCAAGTGTTTCCCTTCATTTTCCACCAACCAAGCATCACAGCACATCTGAAGCTGTTCCTGCTTTCTTTGTACTTAGGTGGCCAGGAAGCTAGTACACAACCTGAACCTTGAGTCCCCTGAGCCAATCACATCTCTAGGATCATCTCAATACCTTTTTTTTGGGGGGAGGGCAACGGGGTTAAGTGACTTGCCCAGGGTCACACAGCTAGTAAGTGTCAAGTGTCTGAGGCTGGATTTGAACTCATGTCCTCCTGAATCCAAGGCCAGTGCTTTATCCACTGCACCACCCAGCTGCCCTTCAATACCTTTTTTTAAAAAAATTAAGTATTTTATTTTTTTTCCAGTTACATATAAAGATAGTTCTTAACTTTTGTTTATACAAGCTTTCCAATTTCAGATTTTTCTCCCTCCTTCCCACCTCCCCTAGACAGCAGGTAATCTGATATATGTATATATATAAAATAACATTAAACACATTTCTGCATTAGTCATATTATAAGAGAAAAATCAGAGCAATGAGAAAAAACCTCAAAACAGAAAAACAACAGCACCAAAAACAAAAGAAATAGTGTGGTTCAATCAGCACCTCTATT
Organism: Dromiciops gliroides; assembly: GCF_019393635.1. Classification (NCBI taxonomy): domain Eukaryota; kingdom Metazoa; phylum Chordata; class Mammalia; order Microbiotheria; family Microbiotheriidae; genus Dromiciops; species Dromiciops gliroides. Next base: position 81,674,090 of record NC_057865.1, on the reverse strand, counting down.
CCACAGTTCTTTTTTTTTCTTGGATTTGGAGATCCTCTTCCATCATGAGTTCCCTGGAGCTCTTCTGTACCATTGCATTGGTGAGAAGAATATAGTCCATCACAGTAGATCAAAACACAATGTTGATGATACTGTGTACAATGTTCTTCTGGTTCTGCTCATCTCACTCATCATCAGCCCACGCAAGACCCTCCAGGTTTCTCTGAACTCCTCCTGCTCATTGTTTCTTACAGCACAGTAGTATTCCATTACATTCATATACCACAACTTGTCCAGCCATTCCCCAATTGGTGGGCATCCCTTCAACTTTCAGTTCCTTGCCACCACATAAAGAACAGCTATAAATATTTTTGTACATGTGGGTCCTTTTCCCTTTTCCATGATGTCTTTGGGGAAAAGACCCAAAAGTGGTATTGCTGGGTCAAAGGGTATGCACAGCTTCATAGCCCTTTGGGCATAATTCCAAATTGCTCTCTAGAATGGTTGGATCAGTTCACAGCTCCACCAACAACAATACATTAGTGTTCCAATTTTTCCACAGCTTCTCCAACATTTATTATTTTCCTTTTTTGTCATTTTAGCCAATCTGATAGGTGCCAGGTGGTACCTCAGAGTTGTTTTCATTTGCATCTCTCTAATCATTTTCACGTATTTGTTTGTAGCTGTATTGGAGCAAGCAGAAGATGTCTTTTTTTGTTTTTTGTTTGGAACAAACATTTTATTTTATTTTCCAGTTACATGTAAGGGTAGTTTTCAACATTCATTTTCATAAAACTAACCTAACTTCCATGGGAGTAGGGATTAGGATATTGTACCTAACACACCTGTAGTTAGTCTGGCATGGCCACACTGACTCTCATTAAAGGTCTTGAGCTGAGCCTTGAAGGAAGCTAGACATTTTCTGATGTGGTGAGGAAGGTGTGTATTCCAGGCAAGAGGAACAGCCTATATAAAGGTACACAGATTTAAAATGGAATGTCATATCCATGGAATAGAAAGTAGACTAGCTTCAGCTGGTACCTCGAGTGCATGAATGAACATAATGTGCAGTAATCCTAGAAAGGTCAGTTAGAGACATCCTAAAGGGATCTAAATGTCAAAAAAGGGGCTCTGGGAGCAGCTAGGTGGCGCAGTGGATAGAGCACCGGCCCTGGAGTCAGGAGTACCTGAGTTCAAATCCGGCCACAGACACCTGACACTTACTAGCTATGTGACCTCGGGCAAGTCACTTAACCCCAACTGCCTCACTTAAAAAAAAAGAGATGCATTGGAGCAGGGGAGTGACAAGATCTGGATTCTGTGCTAGAAGAATGTAAATTTGTCACTTGGGTGGAGGATTGATTGGAAAGTGGAGACACTAGAGGCAGGGAGACCAATGGTTATTACAGTAGTCCAGGTCTAAGTGATAAGAATCCCAGAATAGGAGAAATGAAGGGATGGAAAGAAAAGAAGTTGAGTTATGTGGAGAAGATTTATGGAGAGGCATTATCTGAGAAAGATACTTAAATGGTGACCTTTTTTTAGCCACTGTTTTAAACTAGATGATCTCTGTAACACATTTTTAGCTCTGAAATTCTGTTTTATGTTTTTGAAGTAAAATAGTCCCAAATATGTCTAAGGTGATAAGTTCTGATAAATTTAAATTACATACTTAATATCCTACTGTAGTAAAAAATGACGGGGCAGCTAGGTGGCGCAGTGGATAGAGCACCGGCCCTGGAGTCAGGAGTACCTGAGTTCAAATCCGGCCTCAGACACTTAACACTTACTGGCTGTGTGACCCTGGGCAAGTCACTTAACCCCAATTGCCTCACTTTAAAAAAAAAAAAAGACAAGCAGATGCTGTGCTTTATTGGAGAGAAGAAAAAAATAGAAGATATATTATTATTATTTTTATGCAACTATGAACCTAGATTACTATGTATAGTTCTGGTCATGATCTTTCATGAATGATACAGACAAAATTTAGAACATGGCTAAAATAATTAAGTAAAGAAATATGAGAGTGGATTGGAGGCATAAACTGATATAAAAATTCTTTGTTCTGATAATATGAAGTAATTAGCAAGGGAAAATGAGCGAGGTTTAAAATCTTAAAGGGTATAAGATTTTATCTACCTTCAGTATATCAGATGTAGGGAGATATCTTTATCTGTTCTGTGCTGTGCTTGACTCAGGCCAGTTTCCTGGTAGTTTAGGTTCAGTATTAGAACAAAATGAGACATTTGTAGGTCATTCATTAGTTAACAAAGAAGAGATTTACTTGGCCATGATAAAAGGATAATCAGCAAGTAAAGATAGGTATTGAGACTACTTTGAAATAATTTAGCTGAGTCAAACTTCAGAGCACTCCTTGTACTTATGGCTGCTTTGTACTCAGGTGATGAGGAAATGATGTCAACAGTCTGCACCTTTTCTTTTCTGAGTCAACCATATGTTAAGGGATGTTCCAAGACCTTTTTAGGAGAAACTAGCCTAACTTACATAGGTTAGGATATCACTTCTATCACAGAGGTGAATTAAAATACAGAAAAATACAGGTAAAGTAATCTTAGAGAAGTTATTACTGCTGACAATTAAATTGAAATTGAATTGAATTGAAAATGTAAATTTACTCATTATTCATTATATAAAATCATGGGTGATAGAACTTTAATGGGATTCGTAGGAGATGACACAGTTTGGGGAATACATTACCAGTCTTTCTCAGCAAATGTCAGAGACACACTTTAATGGATAATTTTTGGATCTGATTTAATGTGGCATTTTTTTTCTTCCAATTGGATAGAATTTTTAAATGGTTTGTTATATATTCCTGTCTATCCCTACAGTATGTGATGTCAGGTGGAGTTTCTCTCATATCCTTTAAAGAGATATTTAACAACAGCTACAACCAACAGAACATTTTGTGTATACTATGTATAAGGAACTGGATTCGATTCAAAAAGGATTCAGAGATGTATGACAAAAGGAACTTGTTTTACATAAGTGCTTTCAAGGCCACTTACACTGTAATTGAGAAGACATGGTATAAATATATTTTAAAAGGCTTTTTCAGCCACTGCAGAATAGTTGCCAAATGCATGAACCTACTTATGTGGCTTGACTACTTAAAGGTTGCCATATGAAAAATATCGCCTAATGGGGCAGCTAGGTGGCGCAGGGGATAGGGCACTGGCCCTGGAGTCAGGAGGACCTGAGTTCAAATCCGGCCTCAGACACTTAACACTTACTAGCTGTGTGACCCTGGGCAAGTCACTTAACCCCAATTGCCTCACCAAAAAAAAAAAAATCACCTAATATACCTTTTTTTAATACATTGACTTTTATTAGCAAAGACCAAACTAGCTTACTCATTGTTCTTTTAGGTTTTTGTTTTTTTTTTAAGAGGCATCATGGAGGTGCCTCTCCAATAGCGAAAGGAAAGACAGTTATATTTATAGTATGGATAAATTGATTATCAGTCTCAATATAATAATCTCCTCCTTAGGGAGGTACAGGGGAGGGCTTATCCTAATTTGGAGTTCCTGGGGGCTTAAACCAACCCCCGAGATGGGTACCTTTTTCCATAGAGGTGTCTTTTGGGGGTTTACATGTCATAAGGTGAATCTGGGGACAAATTTGGCCTTTTCTGCACATGTCACCTTTTCCCTATGCCTAATTTTAAAATATTTTCATTTATCAATTAGAATTTCTATACCCTGTCTGTGTATCATTGTTATAGTTAAGGTCTCTATGACCTGCCTTTTTATGTTCTTGTTATGAGTGTTGATTAATGTGGGTAACAAGAACCTAGGCCCTGACTTGTATTAATGAAGACTCAAGTCTTAAGTTATCCATTAACTGGGATCTGAATCCCTCTTAGAGCTCAGATCTAAATTAGAATTTGGGTCTTATGTTTTTCTGTTAACCCCTTTTAGGTACTATTGATAGCTACTGTTGATAGGTTATCTGTTAACCCTTTTAGTCTCCTCCATCACTAGGATAAACCTAATCGGGTACTTCATTAAAGTGTTCCTTTCAAACTGTTCCATGATAAGTTTAACCTAGATTAGTAATAACTGATCACTGCTTGGATTTGAAGCCAGCGCTAGAGATACCAAGAATAAAATTTAACTCCTAAGAGGTCATAGGATCAGAGATTTAGAGCTAAAATGGACATTAGGGCTCATTTAATCTAACCTTTTCATTGTACCAGTGAGGAAAACAATGTGGTTAAATGACTTGCCCGAGGTCATAAATTTAGTAAGTGGCAGAACCAACTCTTTCACTCAGGTCATCTGACCCCAAAATCCAGTATTCTTTCCCAGTGTACCATATTGAATGGAAAAATTATTAAATTCCTTGAAACAAAATAAACAAAATATAGCTTTCTTTACAGAGTCCATTGTTATATTTTATTATTTTGTTTCTGTTAGGAAGGTCTTTGTGTCATTTATTTTAATCCAAAATATTTGAATATTGTAACTGATATGTCCAAGAATATGTTGTCTTGTGGAAGATAGAAAAAATATATCAGCTATAGTTGTTGCCTTTGAGGAAATGATGATGATGAAGAGCAGGAGGCATGAGTATAAATTTATTTATTTATTGAGGCAATCTGAATTAAGTGACTTGCCCAGAATCACACAGCTTCTAAGTATTAAGTGTCTGGAGGCAGGTTTTGAACTCAGGTCCTTCTGACTCCAGGGCCAGGGCTCTATCCACTGCACCATTTAGCTGTACCTGCTACCTTATGTTTATTTAGTACTTTAAAACCTTCAAAATTCTTTCAGATCCATTATCTCATTTGAACTCCGAAAGCCTATGAGGCTAACAGGACAGATATTATTCTTTCCCCCTTCCCCTTTTTTTAAAATGGTAAAATGCAGGCCAAAGAGATTGAATTACTTGGCCAAAGTGAAATAGTTAATAAGTAAAACTAGAACAAGTACCTTGTTCCAGCATTCTTTCCACTATATCCACAGCAGGTTTATTTTGTTTTGTTTTGTGGGTTTTTGTTGTTGTTGTTGTTTGTTCTGTTTGGGTTTTTTTTTTATTTGGGGTGGGGTTTTTTTGGTGCTTACATAAGATGTGAGCTACAATGAAAAAGGTACTTTTTAGTTCTATAATTCTCTGACAGTGCTCTGTTTATTTTCAGTTTATCTTATACATATCTTATTTGTTCATAGTTGTTTCATGTTGTTTTCCTCATTAGACATGGGCTCCATGAGAACAGGGACTGTCCTCTGCCTTCTTTATATCCTCTGTTTTAACACAGAGTGTTTGGCAAATAGTTGTTGTTCAGTTGTTTTAGTTGTATTTGACTCTTTGTGACCCCAGAAACATTTCTGTGGGTTTTTGTTTTTTGTTCTGTTTTTGGTGGGGGTTTTTTGGCAAAGATACTTAAATGGTTTGCCATTTCCTTCTGCAGTCACAAAGAGAGGTAAAGTTACTTGTCTAAGGTCACACAGCTAGTAAGTGTCCGAAGTTGGATTTGAGTTCATGAAGTTTACTCTTCCTGACTCTAGGCTGTATGCTCTATCCACTTCCGCACATAGCTGCCATATATGCATTGTATGTTGGGGGGATTATTCACAGCATTTAGATGTATGATTTCTTTTGTCCGGTTTTCATAATAAAGACAGACCATATTCAAGTGAATTTGTTTGCTTTTCTTTTTTTTCTTTTCTTACTGCATCACATCCTATTACAATTTGCCTAGGCTAGCTCTAAGGTTAATGTTGCCATCTTATGGGTGAAAGTCAAATGAGCAAAGAAGAGGCTCAGTCATCAGCATAGTAAGAGAATTGCTCTCTTTTCCCTTATGTTGGCAGCACGGGCCAAAGACAGGATGGTGAAGCCATCCATTATTTTGACCCATAATGCTTGAGAATGACAGGGAGAAGTGGTCTTAGCGGTATTCAGTAACATATACAAAGAGTGCCTTTCCTCCGAAAACATCTTCAGTTTATCTGCATATATCTTATTTGTACCTAATTGTTTGCATTTTATCTCCCATTAGATCATAAGTTCCTTGAAGGTAGGGACCATTTTTGCTTTCTTATCCTCAGCACTTTGAACAGTGTCTGGTGCTTGATAAATAGTTGTTGACTTGACTAGAAGAAACCTGAGTGTTTAAAAGTTAATTGGGGGGCAGCTAGATGGCACAGTGGACAGAGCACCGGCCCTGGAGTCAGGAGTACCTGAGTTCAAATCTGGCCTCAGACACTTAACTAGCTGTGTGACCCTGGGCAAGTCACTTAACCCCAATTGCCTCACTAAAAAAAACAAAAAAAAAAACCAACAACAAAAAGTTAATTGGCTGGTACAATTGTCTAATGCTAAAACTCCTAAGTCCCGATGAATTCCCTTTGGAATTTAGGTACTAACTATGATGAAGTATAGATGGGAAGAGACATCTTTATCTTATTGTGAGATACAGTAACAGCCTGTTAAAGTAGTAGACTCTTCTTCTCAGTTAGGGAAAAGCGTGCCCATATAAGGAACAGCAAGACAATATCATCTAGTGAAATTACATCAACTCAAGAATTTGAGAAAAGTAAGTTTTTCAGGGCTAGAGGGAGAACTGATAAAAACCAGTTTGAGCTGACTCCTGCTAACAGAACAGGATTGCAACATGGACAGCTGTAAAATTTGTAACTTATAAATTTAGAACTATCTGGGAATCCACCTTCATTTTACACATGAGGAAAATAAAACTCAGAGAGTTTCAGTGATTTGCCTAGGGTCACGAAGTTCATAGTTAGCTGTAGTGAGGTTCAAAACCAGATCTTCCTGACTCCATTTCAGTTTTCTATATACTGTACTAGTAGTGTAGTAATGAAGACTAGATTTCTTGTCTGTGAAGGACCAGAGAGCATTAGATATACTAACTAGTATTATTTTAATATATAAAATACTAATATAATTACAACATGTTTGTGGATCATTTTAAGTGATTTGTTCATATTGTAATTAAATGTTTTGTTAGAGAATTAATTCTTTCCCACATGTACCACATGTAGCTAAAGTGCTCAAATTGGTGAGTGCACCAGAAGCATCAGAGATTAGAAGGTTGTTAGAGTCTTTGGGTTCGTGTATCTTCAGGAATCCATGGTATAGGACAACAATAAAAATATATTTAGCATTTTTCTTAAAACATGTTTCTTGTTCTAAATCACTCTTGATTAAAAAAATGCAAATTAAAACAACTCTGAGGTACCACCTCACACCTGTCAAATTGACTAATATGACAAAAAAGGAAAATGATAAATGTTGGAGAAGATGTGGGAAAATTGAAACACCTAATGCATTATTGGTGTTGTGAACTGATCCATTCTGAAGAACAATTTGGAACTATACGCAAGGGGCTATAAAACAGTACATACCCTTTGACCCAGCAAAACTACTAGATCTGTATCCCAAAGAGATCATAAAAAGGGAAAAGGAACCACATGTACAAAAATATTTAAGCAGCTCTTTTGTGGGGGCAAAGACTTGGAAATTGAATGGATGCCCATCAGTTGAGGAATGGCTGAACAAATTGTGGTATATGAATATGTAATGGAATATTATTGTGCTGTAAGAAATGATGAGCAGGCAGATTTCAGAAAAACCTGGAAAGACTTAAGTGGACTGATGCCAAATGAAGTAAGCAGAACCAGGAGAACATTGTACCCAGTAACAGCAACATTGTGTGATTATCAGCTATGATAAACTTATTTCTTCTCAGTAATACAATGATCCAAGACAATTCTAAAAGACTCATGATGGAAAATTATATCCATAATCAGAGGAAGACGTATGGAGTCTGAATGCAAGTTGAGGCATACTATTTTCACTTGTTTTTTTTTCCTTTTTCTGATTTTTCTTTTACAACATGACTAATGTGAAAATAAGTTTAACAAGATTGCACTATTAAACATATCAGAATTCTTGCTGTCTTGAGGAAGGAGGTAGGGAGAAAAATGTGGAACTCAAAATCTTACAAAAATGATTGTTGAAAATTGTCTTTATATGTATTTAGGGGGAAAAAATCCGATTAAGTGGGGAAAAGAAGAAAAAGCATTACCTGTTCCCCATTTTAAAAAATGAAATAAAGTATCAAAGAAGAAATACAACTTAAAAACATGTTTCTTTAAAATTGGATAATTGTCAAACTACAAAAGACAATATTTCAGATTTATTTGTAACTACTAATTTGCTATTGTCGAATTTAAGGTTTTCAGAATTCAAAACTATTTGCCACATCTTTGTTTTGCAAACATTTTAGAGTTTATCTCAAGAGAGCTGGAGTGACATGGGGATTCTCACTGTGTTGCTTAGCTATACAACACTGTTCAGAACTTTAGGAAAGTAATCTTCATCTGGGGATTAAGAAGTATTCAAGTATACCAAGAAAAAGATCTAGGGAAATTAGACTGGAAAGAAGAGAGGAGGAGATAGAAACATATGTCTAAAAAATTTAAATTCAAAGTAATAAAAATATTTCAGTATTAAATATATTAAACATGAACTTTAGATGTTAGTGACATAAGCAAATCAGTGAAAAGAATTAATGGTAGAAGATTAACATACTACTGTAAAGGAACTACTAGGCTGTTTATGCCTATCTAGTTGAAAAAAGATAACAAAACTCTGCAGTGGATTAAACATCAGTTGGGAAACTCAGAGACTGATTTGACCTTAATTTCAATTTTTACCACTCTTCTCATGTAAATTCATTTCTGTTATTGTACTTGAACTGTCAAGTGAGAGCCACTCCTTGATAATTATAATTATTTCAAGACAATTTTAACACATCAAAAAATATTTAATGTTACACTAAACCTGAGCAGCTAGGAGGCACCATAGATAGAGTGCCAGACCTGGGTTCAGAAAGACATGAGTTCAAAATCAGCCTCAGACACTTACTAGTAGTGTGAGCCCAGGCAAGTCATTGAACCCTGTCTGCCTCAGTTTTTTCATCTATAAAATGAGCTGAAAAAGGAAATGGCAGAACACTTCAATATCTTTGTCAAGAAAACCCCAAGGAGTCATGAAGAGTCGGAAATGAGTGACATAACAGAACAATAACAATACTAAGCACAGTATTTCATATCTCTAACAAAAGTCTGAAATGCAAACTACAGAAAGAATTGACAAAAACATATGAGCTAGAACAATTCCTCAGTGGTAAGTGGGCAAAGGAAATGAACAATTTTCAAAAGAAGAAATGTAATCTATTAGGAACCATATGAAAAAGCTTCAAATCACTAATAATAAGAAAAATGTCAAATAAAAACTTCTAAGGTATTACTCATACTCATCAATTTGGCAAATTTGATGAGACTAAACATAATGTTAAAAGAGCTGTGATATGATAAATACTTTAATATACAATTACTTCAACTTTAAACTATAGTTTGACTATAGAACTGCACTACTGACAGAAATTCCAGTAGTGGATGTACCATATGTAACTGCATGTACAGTTATAGAAAGGTGTCCCAGATATGCTAAAATATTCATAGTAATATTTCCAGTAGTAAAAAGCTGGGAATACCATAGTTGACCTTTAATTGATGAATGCCTGAACAAATTGTGGCATATAAATAGAATAGAATGTTATAGTACTTTAAGAAATTACAAATAGGAGGAATTCAGAGAAAGAAAGGAAGACTTGTATAAGTTGATGAAGAATAAAAGAGGCCAAACCGGAAGAACAATATATACAATTTTGATAATAATATAAATGAAAATAACTCTATAAGAAATAAAAATTCAGCTCAAATGCAGTGACCATTGTTGGTTCTAGATGACTAATATTGGAATACAGTTCCCTTAACTCAAGTTCTCTATGGACATGTCTCGCTTCCCTTCTACATCATAGGAGTCTTAGAGTGGAGGGGCAATATCATTTTCCATCTAAAATAATGCTTTGTATATTATACTATTTAATAAGTATTTGTTGAATTGAAGAGAACTGAGGTTGGGCTAGGGCACTTTCAATGCCCTCTCTCCTATATGTATAGGTATTTGTATCTCATTGCAATCATTAAACTATGATGAGCTGAGGGCTGTTTTTTCAGGGGTAGGTGCTGGTTTTGCCTCTCTGTGTGTCCCTAGCAAGTTATCACAGTACCTGACACACAGTAACCATTTTAAATATGCTTGTAGACTGAATGACTGACTTGGGATTTACTCAGGAGCTCAGAAAACAGGGAAGATGGTGGCTACTGCTGGTGTTTTTAGCTAGTTATCATCAGTATATACTTGCTGGTAAAAGCTTCCTCTGTTATCATTACTGTTGCTTTAACTAAGGCTAGGGAGGGATTTGATTTAAACTTCCTTTTCATCCAAGCTGACCCTTTCCTCATCAAAAGATAAAATGACATGTAGCCTTTGTTATGAAGAAGTTAATGGAGGAGCCCTTTATGAAGTGCCTAATAGGTGCCAGCCTCTGTACTAAGTGCTGAGAATACAAAGAAAGGTGAAAGTGCCGTTCCATCCCCAAGAAGCTCCCATTCTGATGAATAGCCAGGTACAAGCCAGAGAGAGTGCATCTATGGGAGGCTGGAGTCAGGAGGGGGCAGGGCAGGCAGTGCAGAGGCACAGAGTCTGGAGATGGAGTTTGGGTTGAGTTTTGTTATGTGCCAGGGACAGCCAGAAGTCCAGTTTTACTGCATTATGAGTAGAGTGTAAGAATGGGAAGGTAGGAATGTGCTAGGTTGTGAAAGCTTTAACTGCCCAATCGAGCATTTTATATTTGATACTGGGGTAATGGGGATTTCCTCGGGAGGGACAACATCAGACGTATGCTATAGGAAAATCCCTTTGTCAGCCGAGTAGAGGATCAATTGAAATGGGTAGTTGTGAGAGATGATAAGAGCCTGTACTGGGATAGAGGCTATGTATGTGGAAAGAGAAGGATGATACAGAGCTTGCAATCTTGGGTTACCAGGAGGTTAGAATGGCGGGTGGTACCTCAACAATAATAAAGTTTGGAAGAGGAGGAGAATGGGGTGGGGGGGGGTGCGGATACTGAATTCTGTATAGAACATGTTTAATTTAAGATGGGGACATCCAGTTCAAGATGTCTAAAAGACTTGGGGTTGTAAGCCTGGAGCTAGGAATAGAGACCAAGTCTATATATGTAGATCTGAGAGTCGTCTTCATAGAGATGATAACTTGAACCCATGAATGCTGATGAGACCACAAAATGAGATCGTATGGAAGGAGAAGAGAGGAGGGCCTGACACAGTCTTGAAGATTCAACCTTAATTAATGGGCATGACTTGGATAAAGGTCCTGAAAAATACACGAAGAAGGAATTATCAAATAGGTAGGAAGATATGTTGAACTTGAAATGCCTGCAGAACACCCAGTTTCCCCTCTCCAGTAGGTAGTTGGTGATGAGGGACAGAAACTCAGAAAACTAGAGCTGGATATATGGCTCAAGAAAGGCTTCTATATAAACTGACACATGGACTTCCCTTGAAGGAAGCTAAAGATGTCAAAAAGCCAATAGGAGGAGTAAGTTCATTGTAGGCATAGGGACAACCTGAATGCTTCAAACATGTGAATTCATTAAATCAGGAGCAAACTATGCCAGAAATCCATCAAGTGCGAATTATTTTCTTTGCCATTGTATTCTCTTCTAGCTACATACTGGGCTGGTGGAAGAAAAGGGGAGCAGACATTTTTCCAGTGGAACTATGTGTCCCCCAGGCAGGTTGACTAGGAGAATGGTGAGCACAACAGGAAGTATGTTCCTACCTTGCTGTGATCATGAGGGCAGAATGGCTAGATATGGGTCCTGGGGTAGACAGGTATCTGGGCAACAAAAAGACCTGAAGACATGGATTCTGACAGCTGGGAAACAAGAGTTTTCTCTGCTCCTCTCCCTAATATCTATTTTCTGATATCTTCCTTGTGTCCCTCTACCATCCAGTTTCTCCATCTTTTCTCCATCTTCTCATTCCCCACTTAGCCTCTCACCTCATCTTCAGTGGGGCGGGGGGTAAGAATGTTTCCTTGTCACCTCTTGTCACTTAACAGAAAATATATTTGTCCGATACAGGAAAAAGTTATGTTCCATCTGATAATTACACGTTTTACAAATCTGAGAAGTGTCCTGAGGTTCCAGAAGGTTATTAAATGACCTGCTGAGAGTCACAGCATCAGAACCAACTTGAGCCTCAGACCTCAGGATGCTCAACCTGGCTCTTTGATCCTTCACCACCCACTCTCCTCTACTGTGATGAGGGATGGATTTATTTCTTATTTCCCTTTTTAATGACTCTGAGCAGATGTTTTGTTCTCTTTTCTACATTGCTTACTAAAATTTCTTCTTCAGCTAAAAGAGAGATGTTCAGATTACCTGGGTCTATAGATGGAGACACTTGTGAGGCTTGTGTTATTTGTTATTCCTTAGCAATTTCTTATAGTCTTGCTGAATCTTTTGCTTTTTCTGAAATTCAGATCCTTGGGGTAGAGGAGGGAAAACATTTATTGAGCATTTGCTATGTGTCATACACTGTTCCAAGCACCTGAGATACAAATACAATTCAAATAGGTAGGAACATTGTAAATATAGAAGTGGTCATCAGGGAAGAGTGTGTCTCTAGGGATTCATAGGAATGACCTTTCTGAGGGGAAAAAAGGTAGGATGGTGGTATTGATTTGATTATCAAGCCGAGAGCAAGAGGGACTTTCATGGGTATGATGCAACAGGAGGATAGACGGCAAAATGGGAGAGGAAAGGTTTGATGAATATAAATCACGATCTGTGCTGTTGATCTGGGCCTGGCTAGATATTGTGGACTTTGTGTTTACTCATCCACCAATCAAGACAGTTTGATTCAGAATATGTATTACCAAGGTCAGTGGATTGATTCCCATAAGAACTGAGGTATTTTTCTGGCTCTCCGGTCTGGAGATGACATGCCAGGTGGATAAAAGGAAGGCAGAAGCAAGGGCAGAGGGAAGATGGTGGAGATGGGTAACTATATGGAATGTGAAGTCGCAATGCTATATCTATAACAATTTTTTTCTACTTTGTAAAAATTATTGCTTTTCATTCATGTTTTGGTTAATGTATGCTTCTGTAACTAGCTTGAGAACCACATTTTGTATCACTGTTTTCCTAGAGAAACATGTTCAGAGTTCCCTATAAATTTCATAATAATTACTTGTTTGTAAGTTGAGACATCCCTGTTATTTTTAAAGTGTTTCAAGCATGCATAGACAAACTTCAATTGAAAGTGAATTTTTCTTAATGACAACTTTTCTCTTGACTAAACTTATTGTAATTCCTACATTTTCTTTGGCTCTCATTTTTAAGTTTTGAGAAATGGATTTTGGCATTCTGTATTTTGCTTTAGGAAAGCAAAAAGTACAATCCTTAAATATAAAAGCTATGAATGGTCATTGTCATGAACCTAAGACTAAATGGAATTTTTTGCTGAGATCTATTAAGTGATTTGTGTTTGCTATTTCTAGGTTATTTTAAAATTTGGAATCCCCACAAATACACAAAAGAGCATTTTGTGAGGCAGAAATACTGTGTGGGAGTGGTCTGAATAAAGAATCAGAATTTTTCATTTTATTTTTCATATTCTTGAGCTCTGGTTGTAGATACCTAATAAGTGAATAGAATGAATGTCTAAACACAGGTTGTTTTATGTTAGTTTTTTATTTACTATTTATTGTTACCAAACAATGAGTAAGGTATTTATAATGTGTTTTTCCTCTGTGTTCAGGTATATGTCTCGAGTCCATGGTATGCATCCAAAAGAGACAACACGTCAGCTGAGCTTAGCAGTGAAAGATGGGCTTATTGTTGAGACCCTAACTGTAGGCTGCAAGGGTTCAAAAGCTGGTATTGAACAAGAAGGCTATTGGTTACCAGGAGATGAGATTGTGAGTATAATTTGGTCAATCTCACCACATTTCTGTGTGTGTGTGTGTGTGTGTGTAGACTTAAAATATTTGAAAAACTTATTTAATCATTGCTAATTTAGATGCAGCCCTATAGAAATAAAGATTTTTCAGAAGCTTACTATTGTTTAAACATTTGAAATTGAAAAGATTTTTCATCATAATTAAGAACCTACATCAGTAGCATTGACATGTTCCTTGGATATCTTTCAAGATACTAGGTTTTTGTTTTTGTCTTTGTTTTTTGTGGAGGCAGTTGGGGTTAAGTGACTTGCCCAGGGTCACACAGCTAGTAAGTGTCAAGGGTCTGAGGTCGGATTTGAACTCAGGTCCTCCTGAATCCAGGGCCGGTGCTCTATCCACTGTGCCACCTAGCTGCCCCAAGATACTAGTTTTTTAAAAGATAAGACCTGTTTATTGAGTCTGTGTTGACTTAATTCTATAAAAGAAGAAAAAAGACTTCTTTTTTTAAAAAGACATTTCTTTAAAACAAAAATGCCTCTCTTAATTGAAGGTTTCCACAGGAGGCTATCTGCAATTAGTAGGCTTTGAAAAATATTTTCTTTCAGGAATTGTATATTTAAACCAAAGACTGGGGTTAACAGGTTGATAGTTGAAAAGAAGGACCTCAGGAGAGTGATGTTAGGGTTGATTAAGGGCTTCAGGTTGAATTTTGGTACTAGGTAGATCCATATGTTAATTTTAAGAGCATTACCTTAGTAAACTAGTGGTTCTTGCCTTTTTTGTGGCATATGTACAAAAATTGAAATAGAAATGCTGGTAGGTTGTTCTGTTCTATTTTTAGCTTGTTTTTATTTTTAGACCTTTATCTGCTTGGATTATATTATAAGCATCCATTTTATCTGCTTATTTTGCTTCAATGATTATTCCTGGGAGTAAATTTTTCTTTTTTTTCTTATGTAAAGTTGATTTAATATATAGTGTTTCTATTTCCTTATGTTTCAAATTTCTGATCTGGAAATGACTTTGATTTTAGAGGTACACTATTTTAAAATGATATGTTCAGAATATGCCAGATTTTTAAATTGATTGAATTTGATAGGGCTTAAGTGTTTGGGTGGTATATACTGTTCTTAAATTAGTTCATGAAAGCTTTAAATTAAAAACCAAAACGAATCTTTACTGTTCCTATTTTAAGGTGTTTGTAAGGAAAAAAATGTTTTGTATTCCTTTTTCCTGCTCCATTGCAACAGTGAATTAACAAACACAGGGACTTATAGCTGTGTCCTTTCCTAGCTCCTCAGTGGGAGTTAACTAACAAATACTGTTTCAGAATCATATTGGTTCACAAAAGCAGCTATTTTGATATGACAGAGAGTTATAAAATTGGATAAGAAAATCATATAGCACTTTGCTTATGTTAGTTGAGTTGAAAATGTACGGAAACTCCTATTCATTGAGTGAGAAAATTGTATAATAAAAGAGTGTTTAATTGTCTGTCCCGTGATATAGGCATTAGATGTCCTGAAAAAGTGTTATATTTATCTTATCACAATTACTTTTTTATTTGCGGACTTTATAAAATAAAAATGTTTCCAGTGAAATTCTTTTTCTTAAGACATAACGATCTCACTGTCACAAACTATTTAAAACAAAAGGATTGATTTTATGATTTATGGTCAAAATATATTACAAAATTATTACTCCAGATAATAAAGGCTTTCAACTACCCTGAAACACATAATACATTGTGCTCTATTCCTCAGCAATTATTTTTATGATAACCACATAGAAAGTTGTCTTCAACCACTGTAGTCCACAGACTTAATCCACTGGATCTAAGTTTATGGATCACCTGGTCATTTCCTTCATAAAAGCTATTTCTCGGGGCAGCTAGGTGGCGCAGTGGATAAAGCACCGGCCCTGGAGTCAGGAATGCCTGAGTTCAAATCCGGCCTCTGACACTTAACACTTACTAGCTGTGTGACCCTGGGCAAGTCACTTAACCCCAATTGCCTCACTAAAAAAAAAAAAAAAAAGGAAAAAAAAAAAAGCTATTTCTCTGTTTGGCTGCCAGTGTGACTTAGAACTCTAGCCTTTACAGCTCTTATGAATATTTTTAGGCCTTTGTTCAATGAGTTGTTTACCTCTCCTTCTGTGCTTTGTTTTCCTAAATGCTTTCATTCATCTCAGATTATTGGGGTGGGGTTGGGGGGCATTTGTTCAGTTCAATTCCATAAGTATTTATGGAACCTACTGTGTGCTCAGCACTGCAGTAGATGGTTTGTCTTAAGCATTTTATCTTTTCATTTGTTGTTGTCATATTTTATAGCAGCCATTTTTTTATCATCTAACATGGGTTTTGCTCCCAGAGTTTTTATGAATTCCTATCAAAATCTCTTTTTATTTAATAAGCACTTAATCTTCCCACTCTTTTTGTTCATCTACCTTTGCTTTCACATTTAATGAGTTATCTCAAAACATGGTTATGTATTTGTATCAGATTTGTTATCTAGCATAGAAAACAAATATTTATGAAAAATAATTATATGGGATTAAAAAAAAGTGCTGTCTGATGTGCAAAACCACACAAATTCTTACCAACTATATAAACATAATCATCAGAAAGGGTCCTCTTTATACTTTGCCTATTCTTATACTATAACATAAATAAATTTCTATAGTAATTATCCTTAAACATATGCATGTAGAATACATGTAATATAGAGTAGTGAAATTTTCTGTATGACTTTTGACATACTTCATGTACAGTACTACCTTGGACAGCTCTGTAACTGGAACGTTTAAGTTGAAGAGATTTATGTGATAACTCATTCATGGCTTAGATTCTAACCCTCCTCCTTTTTAGAAGTAGAAGGTAAAAACAGGTGGATATTATTTAACATTGGGAGGGCAAGCCAGGATTTTATCTGTTTGTTGTTTGTAAACTTTTTAAATATCACAATACTTTGCAGTCTAGCAGGGTTTCATAATAAAGAGGAAACACTTTTTTTCCCACCTCAAACTCCAGCAGCTATAAGTGGGGAAGGGAAAGATTATCTCCTTTCTTCAGTCCCTACCAGTTGTATCTGGGATACTTTAGGTGGAAAAAGACATCAGGGAGTTTCTTTTTTTTACTTACTCATCCCAAGAATCTTTTATTAGCAAAGAAAACATCCATTTGTGATTCTGTGGGTCAGACAATCAAGGCAGCAATCCTACCTCAACAAACGAGCCATTTATTAAATGTTTCCTATGTATAAGACATTTGAACATATGTTCCCTACCTATACTTTCTTGTGGGGAAATGGTAAAAGTATTTTTTTTAATTTGAAGATAGTATTATCTTTAAATATGAGTGTTTTAAACAATGTCAGTGTCATCAATCTTCATAAGAAAATTTTGTTATTATAAATGAAAAAATATTAAGTATCTTCTCATTTATACATTTTTAGTAGTGGCTTTGGTTGTCAGTTTTATTCAATTTTAGGAGATTATGAAGGTTATAGAATGTAACCTGCTGGTGAATTCCATTTATTGAAAAGTTTACTTTTTAAATGTAACCTGTTATTACGTTTTTAAATAAATTTATATGTATCTTTTGTTTTTACATTGCCTAAATTTCTTCTTGCATACCTCCCCATTTCAATCCCCATTAACAGGAAATATAAATATAATAAAGAAGATGATGAAGAAAGAAAAACAAAACTCATCAAAACATTAAAGATTCTGAAAATATATGCAGTATTCCATACCCATCGACCTCACTTCTGCAAAGGAGTGAGGAGAAATGTCCTCTATCTCTAACTTGTGATCCTGCCGTATTCACTTTTAGTTTTCTGATTATTCCTTCCATTTACATTGTTGCAGTCATAGTATGTATTGTTTTCTTGGCTCTGCTTACTTCCCTTTGTATCAGTTCATTGACGTTTTTCCAAGCTATTCCATAAGCATCATTTCTTACAGCACAGTTTTATCCCATTACTTTCATGTACCACAATTAGTGTAACCATTCTCTAGTTAATGGGCATCTACTTTCTGTAATGTTTATTAAAAGCTCCCCTCCAACATACCAGTTTGAGGGGGGGTTAAACTGTATGGCATAGTAGATTGAGAGAAAGATCTAGGTTTGAATCTTGTCACTGATACTTGTGAACTGTATGATCATGAGCAAGTTACTTAATTTCTCTTAGCCTCAGTTTCCCCATCTATAAAATGAGAATTATAATGCCTGTATTCGCTCACAAGATGGTTGTGAGAATCAAATGAGGTAATTTATGTAAAACACTTTGAAATCTTAAGGCTTTTTGTAAATATTTGCTGTTTTTTCAAAAATACTGATATGTACTAAAAATGTCATTGACATGTAAGCCTGTACACACCACCTGTTTCTTATAGGGACAGGTTCGCTATGAGGAATCATTTCTAGTCTGGTATTGCTTGACATTATCTTTTGTAAGGATTAAAAACAATCTAAGGAGAATTGAAAGTTAAATATCACTTTTTAGATCATTATATTGGTAAAGACTGAAGAGTTAGGAATTTAGAATTAAATTACCGTTGTTCTTCATCTGATGCTTTAGCAGGAAGAGAAGGCAGTGCTGCTGAGCACTGTAGAAAGTGAGCAGATGTAAACAATAGCCTTGAGTACTGCTCTAGCATTAACCTCTCTCTCATGCTAGAGCTGCCCATAGTCAGCACATAAAAGTAGGGATAATCAGAGCTCTCCGCTACTGGTACTTGAAACTAGCCCTCACTGTACCATCTATATACATCTTGATAGATGAAAAGAGAAAATATGGATTGGACTTGGTCCCAACAGAGCAGCACAACCAGAGTTCAGTTTCTCCTAGGTGTGTCTCCTGTATCTTGAGATACTTTGCACTCTGTGCTCTGTTGTATTCCCAGAAGGAGTATAATGTACCAGCCATGCTACCCCATTACCTAAGATACACACAAGGGATTTGGCAGTCAGATTTTTGTCACCTAGTCAGCAATAATCATCTACTTAATAGCATCTTCTGAGTTGTTGTCTCTTCCTTTGGTGTATCAGTATTGAGAGTTTGGGGATGCTAACAGTGAAGAGTTCACAATCCGCTTTTACCTACTGCAGCAACCTGCCTTTTTTTTCCTCTTATGAGTTATGCTACAATTTATCTCATAAGCTTTGCAGAGTAGTGACATTCCGGTATATCACCTGGTCATCTGCAGCTAGAAGTTTTTCACCTAAAGAGAAGAAGGGAACCTGCAGTGGATAGAGTACCAGACCTGGAGTCAGGAAAATGAGTTCAAATCTGGCCTCAGACTCTTACTAGCTCATTGACCCTCAGATAAGTGATTTAACCTCTGCCTGCCTCAATTTCCTTCTCCCTCTCAGGATTTTTTTTAATAAAGTATTTTATTTTTTTTCCCCATTACATGTAAAGATAGTTCTCAACTTTTGTTTATACAAGCTTTCCGATTTCAGATTTTTTCCCTCCCTCCGCCCTCCCCTAGACAGTAGGTAATCTGATATAGGTTTTATACACACACACATACACACACACACACACACACACACACACAGAGACATAATAACATTAAACATATTTCTGCATTAGTCATGTTAAAAGAGAAAAATCAGCAATGACGAAAAACCTCAAAATAGAAAAACAATAGCACCAAAAACAAAAGAAATAGTTTGGTTCATTCAGCATCTATACTCCACAGTTTTGGGGGGTTTTTTTTGTTTTTTTTTTCCTGGATTTGGAGATCCTCTTCTATCATGAGTTCCCTGGAACTCTTCTGTACCATTGCATTGGTGAGAAGAATATAGTCCATCACAGTAGATCAACACACAATGTTGATGATACTGTGTACAATGTTCCTCTCAGGATTTTTAATGAGGATAAAATGAGATCTACAAAGGACTTTGCTAACCTTACAATACTATTTTATAAATACTAGCTAGTGTTACTATTTTTTTTCTTAAAACCCTGTTGCCTGCCATCTCACAAAGTGATACCATATCAGCCATTCAGTTAATGAGATTATTCCTTGGGCAGAATTTCCCATCATTAGCAGGGTTTATCTAAATTAAGGGCTTTCTTTCAAGTAGCTATTTCTGTTAAAAAAAAAAATTAGAACTCCATTTCTGAGTCCAAAATGAAAATATTAAATTTTTACCATCTATGGGCAATGAGACTTCCTTATACTATTGTGTAAGATAATATATAAGATGAGCCAATTTGAATTTGACCACTCACTGTTATAACATGTTTTAACTGACTGGATCTGGGACTCAGTATAGTTAATATCATCTATTTGATGACCACTGTATTGTTACAGTCCAGAGTACAGCCTGCAATTTTGCAGCAGTTTTATTGATCTGTTATTAAGCAAAGTAGAAATCAGAAAACAAAATTCATTTTGAATGTTAATTTTGAAATTGATCAAAATGTAAATTGACCAATTTCCCCATTTACTTACCTGCCAAACCTGAACTCAGGGTCTCTTGTTTCTTCTTCCGTAGTTGATGTCACTACAAAAATAATACAATACAGGGAATGTAGCTTACATTTTCTGTTGGAATGCTTCCACCAGTTTGTTTTGCTGCTTATGATTCAAGAGAAACTGGAAACTTGAACTCAGGTCTTGGCTGTTAAGTTCTTCTACTTCAATTTGAATACTTTCTTTCCACTCAATCCTGTTTGTATTGCCTGGTAAGCAGAATTTCATACTATTTTAACACCAAATATATATAGCTACTTTTTAAATGAAATGGTGAGATTAATTCTTTATTCTTTTGCTTTAAAGTTAGAATTTATCACAGTCTTATTTTTCTTTTTAATTGTAGTTGATTACGGTTGGATCACTATAAGGTTTTTTTTTGGGGGGGGGGTTGTTTGTATTTGTTTTTTTAGTAAGGCAATTGGGGTTAATTGACTTGCCCAGGGTCACACAGCTAGTAAGTGTTAAGTGTCTAAGGCCGGATTTGAACTCAGGTACTCCTGACTCCAGGGCTGGTGTTCTATCCACTGCACCACCTAGCTGCCCCAAGGTTTTTGTTTTGTTTTTTTTTTTAATGAAGTAAAAACTTCATGTTTGGAGATAAGTGGGCTAAATCAAAATTATAGTGAAGCATTTACAAAAACTCATTTTGCATTTTTTTACTAGTGATAAATATTGTCCTTTCACCCCATATAGATTTGTTGTGTAAACAAGTTCAATTTATTTATACTTTTGGAGCTTCAGCTACTTCATATATCATCATTTGGATTTGATATTGAATTGGTGTTAAGAACCTTGTTCTGCAAAATAAATATAAGGTTGTGGCAAGAAGTGGTCCCCTTAGCTTTCTTTTGGAGAACATTGTTAAAGGGGAAAACTAATTTCAATTTTGTTCTCCCTTTTCCATTTTGTCCCTACAGTTATATAGTTAGTTTGATACAGTGACAATTTTAAGAAAATGCCTTTCTTTTTTGTATTAATTTACTTTACTTAACGTGTTTTCCATGACATTTATACTAGATCTAGAATACATGTTAAGTGTCCTGGAAGTTAAAACTGTTGTCCCTAAGACTTTTTTTTTCAAGTATTTCACCTTGTTCATATTAGTTATGTAAAATCCCATGCTCCTTTAAAATATCCATTACCTTTATCAGTTACAAAGAAATTCATCATGATCTATTAGTGATTAAGTATTTCCTTTATACATTAAAATCAAATGAGATAATATTTGTAAACTGCTTAGCATGGTGCCTGGAACATAGTAGATGTTATACTACTGCTATATGATATTATGATTTTCATTCTTATTAAAATTGTTCTTTCTTTGACAAGAAGTTCCATTATGTTTTGTAAAATGGTTTAAGGTTGTGATGCACTGCCTCTCTTTTCAGGGCATGTCTAGATTATTCCTGTCCCTTTCTAGATTCTATATCTCTGATAGCATAGTTAGAAATATTTTTTATCAGATTCATGTACTTTCATGACAAATTGAATATGCTAATACAAAAGTAAAAACCAAACGGTAAACTATGGAGATCTAATTTTTTATATTGTGAATATGAGTGAAAAATAGACCAGGTTTGGAAACATGAAGACCTGGATTCATGTCTTGCTTCTCACAAAATTACCATGATCCTGGATTAGACACTTAACCCCTCAGTTCTTTAGACCAGGGCTTCTTAAACTTTTTCCACTTAAGACTCCTGACTTTAAAATGTTAGGGAGATGTAAAGGATTACCATAAAGAGGATAGATGGTTTTACAAATTGGTAATCAGTCCTTTGTGCATTGTGGTCAATTGTTAGCTTTATGACACACTAACAGATTTAAGTATCTAGGCTGCTGCTGAATTATGGAAATTTTTAATCCTTATATATTACAAACTTGTGTTGAAGTGCTGAGTTCACTTTCAAACTCCATTGGCTCTATTTGTATTTAGTCCTGCTAGGGCAAGTTTTAGCCCTTTAAGACTCATTTTCTTTTCATTGAAGTTTTTTCTTTCTTTTTTTAAACACATTCACTTTTACAATGAAAATAAATGTTGGTCAATATGTTTTTCTAACATCGCTAAAGGGTTAGAAAAAAATCTTAATTTTTACATTCATGAGACTAGCTTAATTCCTTTTAAACTACTATTGATATTTGTTTGCATACTATTGTCTTTTTATGAATGATAGTTTAAAATATAGGAAAATAAAAATATTAAGTAATCTACTTAAATTTGTAGTAGAAATTTTATACCAATATTGTACATTTTCCATTTATAAATTCCTTTGTAACCTTGTATATATTGTGTTGCCTAGCAGAATTTTGTAGAATGTAGGAAAGAAATTTTTTTGTCTATACCTTAAAAATCCTATACTAGGAAGGCTTTCTTCAGCACAACAGCCCAAGACAAGGGAGCTCCTTTGGCATTCTGGGAGTGTGTCCTGAATTTCTTTATTTACCCTATACATTTCTGCCTTTTATAAGGATAGTTTTGATCATTAGATCTAGAGTAATTTCTTAAAACCCTGCTATTATCACCTTCTTTCCGGGTTTGAAGGACAGTATTCCTGTCTGCTCTTTTACAAATGAAAGCAAGTTACTTCATGCTTTGCTTTTCTGGGTTTCTTTTAACCAAGTTATGGAGCAGCTGATGACATCTGGTGGAATACACAGAAAATACAACTCAACTGTATTTACATGTGTTGAATTTTAGGCCTGAACATTAGTATTCAGATTTTGTTATTTAAATAACTCTTTTCTTCTGTAAGATATATAAGTATCTCTATTCAGATTACACATATTGATTTCTTTTTCCATTTAGTAGAATTTGTGTGTTTCTTATATGAAGAATCAACACTTTTGGAAAATCTTACAGTATATTTTCAGTTATGTTGAGATTGTAGATAGACTTTAGGCCATACAGTTTGCCAGGAGGCAGTTAGACCCTTACATGAAATATCTCTATTAATCAATCAACAACCATTTCTATAGTACCTACTATGTGCCAGATATTGTGCTGTGTTGGGCATATAAAGACAAAACTCAAATGGTCCTTGCTCTAAAGGAACTAAGGGAACAACATATAAAAAAGGAATAGATGCAGAATTCATACACAATAAATGCATAGTAGGTAAGGAAAGGCTTCAGAGGGATTCTAGGAGGCAGAGACCAGGGGGTGATGCATGCCAGTCAAAGAGGATAACCAGGACAGAGACCCAAGACAGCAATTGGACTGCCATGTATGAGTAATACATGTGAGCTAGTGAGCTAGACCAGGGAGGGAAACAGTGCAGAGATCAGCATGGCTAGGAATTGAAATTTGGTCCTAGAGTAATAGGAAACTCTTAGATTTTATTGAGAAGCAACCTGATCAGACCCATGCTTGGAGCAAATCACTTTGGCAACAGAATGAAAGATATATAAAATAGACAAATTAATACATATTTGCCCAATTTTGAACTATCCTATTTTAGTATATCTTGACTATCACACTTTAATTTTGTATTATCAAGAAAAATAGGGTCTAAAACTAGGTATGTTCTATAATAGAAACATGTTATTTAATTGATAACATGAAACATGTTATTTTTAGGGAACAACTTTTTTTTTCTCTTAAGTAGCCTGAGTTCTACTTTCCATTAAGTAACCTGAGTTCTACTGACTGCTATTTTGATTATTTTATGAAAATCACTTCTGGATTTAAAAAATTGAAAAATGTGTAAATGATGTGAGATCACAATGCTCTGTTGCTTATACTAAGCCAAATATATGATGCCAAAATCAAATAAGGTATCTAAACCACCATGAATATTATGATGATGTTTCAGATTTTGAAAAAAAAATAAATTTAGCAAAACATCTGCACAGAAACTTCAATTGCAAGCAGTTGTTTATGGAATGGAAACTAGCAAGAGTTTACTAAAAAACTATTTTCTTTACTTATCTGACGAGGTTATATACCATTTCTATGGTTTCAAGGAAAATGAAATAAAGACTGTCCACACATTGTCACTGTAGTAACCCTTAAAAGAGAATGTTAATTTGTGCCAGCCAGCTATTCAAGTTCTAATTACCAAGCCAGATTATTCCTTGATTAATTTTTCTTGATGCAAGGTATAAATCTCTTTACTATCTAAGTGAATAATAATATTCATGTTACCTTGTTAGTTTTGTTAGTAAATGTAAGTAAAGTCATAATATTAGTAGCTCAGAAATGTTTGAGGTTATTAAGATTTTGAATTACATTCTTTAATTTAGATGCTGGCACTCTTATCAGAAATGTGGTTTGTGGAAAATTTATCAAATCTTGTTGTTCTAGAAGGCGTAGTGCTAATTGTGGTGACTTGGAGCAATATTTGTAAAAAGTGAAAAGACTAGATGGAAAGAAAATGCAGAGAACATCTGTGTACTAACAATTATATTTATTTGCATCCAGGAATATCCATAGTAAGACTCGGCCCTAAAAATGGCTACTTTTTAACATGCATTTTGGTAAACTTTTAGTTTTAGTTTTTTTAACTGTATTCCTTCAAATTCAGATTCAGAATTTGATGACATAATCAAAGCCATATTTGCTAGTTAATGGTAGTTATTTAAATAAAATAATTCTAATGTCATGAAAGAAAATAGTGAAGATTGTAATTTATCACCGATTATCATTTTTTGGAGCTCTGCAGTGTTCTAGATGCTTAACAAATTTAATAGTTCATTAAAATGAAGCCTCTGGGGGCAGCTAGGTGGCGAAGTGGATAGAGCACCAGCCCTGGATTCAGGAGTACCTGAGTTCAAATGCGGCCTCAGACACTTGACACTTGCTAGCTGTGTGACCCTGGGCAAGTCACTTAACCCCCATTGCCCCACAAAAAATAAAACAAACAAACAAACAAAGAGTATGTGGTTTAGCGTAAAGTGTAAGAAGACTGAAAAGGTTGGGACTGAGGGCTTTGAATGCCAAAGCATTTTGTATTTTGATGTTGGAAGTGATAAGAAGTGATTGGAGTTTATTGAGTAGGTGAGATGATGTGGTGAGACCAACACTGGAGGAAGATCACTTTCATGGAAGATGTTTTAGGATATTTATTTAAATTCATTCATTAAATTAATTGTTGATGAATTAATTTATAAGTTAATAAATTAATAATCATTAACATATTGATCATTGATTATATAAAATTTGGATGGTAGCTTATTTTATAGCTTTGGATATAAATTATATTTAGATTGGTTTTGAAATTTTATCTTCATTGATAATGTTTAGGGCAGCATTTTTAAGAATTACTGAAGTCCTTTAAGATGCTAGATTTAAAAAATTAATATAAATCAAATATAGTAAACATTCAGGTGTTTATATTATTTTTACTAAAGGACTTCAAAATTTTAATTTTATTCCTTATTGTTGCAGATATCAACAAAATATTACACCAAGTTTTGTTTTTGTTTTTTGTAGGACTGGGAAACAGAAAATCATGACTGGTATTGTTTTGAATGCCATTTGCCTGGAGAGGTATTGATATGTGACCTGTGTTTTCGTGTTTATCATTCCAAGTGTTTATCTGATGAGTTCAGGCTTAGAGACAGCAGTAGCCACTGGCAATGTCCAGTTTGCAGGGTAAGTATCCCTGAGCTTTAATGTGCTGTTTAAAAGGTCGACTTCATTGATATCTACATTAAAGTGTCTCAGATGGTCTGGCTAGATTAATGAATAAAATAATGATAAATTACCTATTAAAATGCTATTAAATGCAAAAAAAGTAAAGATGTGGATATTTCTGGACACAGAGTATTCTAGGGTTTTGACCATGAGCGGTCATCCATCTTCAACTGTGCACTGCCTTCTCTTACTCTAAATCTGCTTGCTATTTGCCGCAGCTCAAGAATGGATGGCCTTTGGGGCCCAGTGAGTGTTGTGTCCTCCCAGATTATCTTCCATAAGTATTTGATTTGATTCTGAACTTCAAAATCTCTGCCATTCAAAGAAACATACTAACAAGACGCATTCTCAAAAGCAGAATACTTTATCTTTGTTTTCATTCTGCCCTTTTTTATCTACATCTATTTATTTGTGTTAGATCTTGAGTTAGCTTCTTTTCTTTACATTTTTATCTTGAGGATGGTAGCAGGGGAGGAACAATTGATGTTGAGGATTGGAGGGGTTTTCTTAAGAGGTAGGTAAAAATAAATAGTGTTCACAATTCATTTTATTTATTTCCCCCAACCCCATTAAAAAATGCCTACTATATAATGCTAAGTGGGCATAAGGGTGACATGTGATTGTTATCAATTAAAATTTAAAGAATGTTTTTGGCTGATACCTGAACTGTTCATGGTTATTCAGTATACTAAAACATTTAGCAGTTTGTAGATTACCCAGATTACTTGTGTTGCACTTCCATATGTTTTATTGACTCTATTAGGTAACTCTGTGTTTTTTTATTCTTTTAGTATTTTCCATCTTTGAATCCCTGTGTATTATCTTATTGACATTGCAATGCAGTTTAAATAGTATAACAAAGTAAGTCATGTGGAAAATAAATATTTACAAGGATTTATTGCTTACAGAAGTGTTCGTATGTCATCATTTTTAAGTGGCCCAAGTCTATACATATGCTCAGGTTACCTAACCTCCCTGGCCCAGAGTTTTTTAGAGGGGGATCCATTAGATGCCCTTTGAAGTCCCTTCTAGTTCTCTCCCTGTTATTGTGAATATATCTGTCCAACAAAGTAGTTGTTTCAACCAGTGGTATGTATATTCATATTAATTAGACAGTACCAGCATTAAAGCATGTTTACTTTCATAGATATGGTTATATTTCATATTTCATTCTCTTCAGGCTGTCATCCTGATATAAATAGGAATGAAGGTTCCTAAGATAGTCAAATTAAGGGAAGACAAGCAAGACTGTCAATAATGAAAATTGTATCTCAGTTCAGAGTATTTTGTATTAATAATACTCCAGAGCTTTAGCAAAGGAAACTGAAAATCTTAAAGAAGTCACTAGCACTAAGAGCCCTAAGCTTAGAGTGAAAAGGACCTGAATTCCAACCCCTGTTCTGACTCATACAAGTCACTTAACTTCTTCTTCTTCTTCCTTCTTCCTTCTTTCTTCTTTCTTCTTTCTTCTTCTTCTTCCGATTGGGGTTAAGTGACTTGCCCAGGGTCACACAGCTAGTAAGTACCAAGTGTCTGAGGTCAGATTTGAACTCAGGTCCTCCTGATTCCAGGGCCGGTGCTCTATCTACTGCGCCACCTAGCTGCCCCATGTCACTTAACTTCTAAGTTTCAATTTCCTTATCTTTACATTATAGATAATCTTTCACTTCCTACCACATGGGGTTGTTAGGACAACCATGCTTTTTTTTACAAACCAAAAAGCCCAGTGAGCTAATGTTTTGAACATATAAAGTTATTTTTGACTAATTTTAGTAGCCAAATAATTTTCAGTAAAATGTAGTGAATTACAAAGCTTTTAATTCTGATTTGTTTTTAAAATTCCATTCAAGATGTCTTATATCCCATATTAACAATTATTTAGAGCTGAAAGAGACCTTGGGGTCATCTAATCCAACACTCTCAATTTACATATTATGAAACTGAGACCCAGAGAGATCAAGCAGTTGCATAGAATCATAGCTTTGGAGCTGAAAACGGACCTTAGAGGCCTTATCCCTTCATTTTATAGATGGGCAATGGAAACTCCAACAAGTGACAGGGTTATACAAGTGACAAATGGCACATCCAGGATTCAAACTGAGTCCTTTGACTACTTTTTTCTCTACCATGCCACTGTGTCCATCTGTCCATATACCCCTCTTGTCCCCATATACTCAGTTATTTCTGAAGACATTTGCTCATGACTTCCATTAAAATCAGTTATTAAAAGTTTTCATTCAGTTCCCTGTGAATGCTAACTAGTCTTTTTTGTGGCTTGAATAATTGTTTTTACTCACTAGTTCATTCACTATCTCACATAGATCTTGTTAAATGGTGTAAAGTTAGCTAGTTAGTTAGATGATGTATTAGGATTATATTATAGAGAAAATTCCTGTTCAGATATAAATTTGACTGAATGATATCTGAGGTGTCTTTCAAACCTGAGATTTTTGTGAAGTTTCCATGTTATTTCTCTTCTACCATTTCTTCTCTTTTTACAGCCAAGAAATTTTTCAGTATCTTATAGACTGAAGTTTTGCAATTGGAAACAAAAACTTTGAGCTAAATATTTCTTTTGTAATTCACAGATTACATTTTTTGAGAGAGAAACATTTTTGGTAGAGAAGGGGGAATGGTGCCATATTGATATTACAAAATGGTAATCACAGAAATTTTTATTTTTCTATGAAGAATTATTTTATACATATATGTGTGCATGTGTATAAAATATTTAAACATTTTCTAGGATGAAGAATTTCATCTTAAAAATTAAGTATACAAACTTCAGAATTAAGCTTTTTAAAATATATATAATCTAATAATATACAATGACTTTAAAAATGGAGAACTATAGAAAAGACACTTGTTTGAGAACTGTGAAACCTATGAACTTGGTTCTTATACAGAATAGCTTTTTTCTATTGGACTGGTGAAGGAAATTCTTTCCTTTTTTTAAAAAAAAGTTTTTATTGATGTCTTCTGTTTTATATATTATCATAGTTAACCCTTGTATGTCTCCCTGTCCCCCTCCCTGTCTCAGAGAGCCAGCCTGTATAACAAATCATATTTTTTAAAGACCAAAGAAAGAAAAGAAAAAGAAGGGGAAAAATCAGTACAACTGATTAATACCCTGAAAAGCTCTGAAAATCTGTTCACTGTGTAACATCTATGGATCTTCCAGCTCTAGGAAGGGGTGGGTTGGGAGTGTCCTCTAATCTCTCTTCCTTTGGGTCCCACTTGATCTTTATAATTTTGTTTTGTTCACTTTTGATATTTTGGTATATGGTTCTGTCCATTTACACTATCATAATTCTGTATATATTTTTTCTTGGCTCTGCTTGCTTCACTCTGCATCAGTTCATAGAGATCTTTCTGTTCTTCTCTATATTCATCACACGCATCATCATTTCTTACAGCACAGTAATATTTCATTACATTCATGTACCTCAGTTTGTTAGCCATTCCCCATTCAATAAGCAACTTTGTTTCCAGTCCTTTGCTATCACAAACAAACAAACAAACAAAAAACCTGCTCTAGAATATTTTGGAGTATATTAGGACTTTCCTTATTGGTGGATTCCTTAGTATATAAGCACAGTAATGGACAAAGGGTATGGACATTTTAGTCACTGTAATTTTCATAATTCCAAATTACCTTCCAGAATGATTATGCAATTTCATGACTCCACCAGTGTACCAGCAATGTTTTAGTATGCCTATCTTTTCACAACCCTTACAATATTGATTTCTGCCATTTTTTGTCATCTCTGCCAATTTCCAGGGTGTGAAGTGAAACCCTGGAGTTCTTTCAATGAAGATAAATTAGCTTTTGTAGTGAGGACAAGAGAAGGTGCTGAATGTTTAATGCAAAAAGAAAAAAGCATTCTGCTTAAGGAAAATAATAATTAACACTGAAATGATTCTGAATAAGATGAAAGTGAATTATGCTTGATAAATATTTTGAAGAAATCATGTAATAGCAATTTATTTTGAGATCATGTGACAGTAGTTCATTTGCATATAAATATTGTCCTTATAATGTTGCTAAGATCACTCAGTCAATAAGCATTTATTAAATGCTTACTGGATGCTAAGCACTATATTAAGTGCTGGAAATACAAAGAAAGACAATAACCAGTCCTTGCTCTCAACAAATCCACAGTCTTATGGAGGAGACAGCATGCAGCAACTATAAACAAACAAGATAAATACAAGATAATTTGAAGATAATCACAGAGGAAAGGTACCAGCTCCCTTTTCCCTTCTAAAAGGGAAAGGACAAAGGCTTCTTTAAATCACCAAGGATTCTTGTAGAAGGTGAGATTTTAGGTGGGATTTGAAGCAAGCCAGGAAGCAGATATATGGGGTAATGGAATTACAAGCATGAGGGACAGCTTTAAAAGCCAAACAGGAGATTTTATATTTTCCCAGGAGATAATAAGAGAATGACTGTAATCTATTGTATGGGTTAGGGCAGGGCAGGAAAGATGGGTGATGACATGGTCAAAGATAAATTCATCAGCTGAGTGAAGGATGTATTGGAATGGAGAGAAATTTAAGGCAGGCAGAGCAACCAGAAGGTTATTGTAATTAATTAACCAATCAATCAATTGATTGATTGATCATGAGCACTTCTACCAGGTTGGTTGAATATCAGAAAAAGTAGCATATATAAGAGATGCTACAAAGTAGAAGGCAGCTGGGTGACACATTAGATAGAGTGCCAGGCCTGGAGTCAAGAAAATTTGTCTTCCTGGGTTTAAATCTGGCCTCAGACACTTACTGGCTTTGTGACCCTGAACAAATCATTTGACCTTGTTTATCTCACTTTCCTTAACTGTAAAATGAGCTAGAGAAGGAAATGACAAACTATTCCAATATCTCTGCCAAGAAAACCCCAAATGGGGTCACAAAGAGTTGGACATGACTAAATGACAACAACAAAAAAAGTAGAAAGTTCATCATTTAGCAAGTGATTAAGTAACAGGGGCGGACAACTTGGGAGAGTAAGGAGTCCATAACAACACCTAGGTTGTGAGCCTGAGTGACTGAAATTATGGTGGTGCCCTTCATAATAATTGGAAAAGTAAGAAGGGAAAGCTTGGGAAAAGATAAGTAGTTCAGTTTTAGATATGTTGACTATAGGACATTCTGTAGTTCATGATATATAAGAGATGGTAGGAGATGTGAAACTAGGTTAAGAGAGATTAAGGTTAGATAAATAAGTCTTAGAGTTATCTGCATAAAAATAATAGTTGAATCCATGGGAGCTGATGAGATTACCACATATTGTGAGATTAAAATTGGATATTAGATCATAAATCTCCCCTACTTAACCTTTCCCTTAATTTATCTCCCAGACTAGTAAATGGAAGAAGCTTCTGGTTTTCTAGATAGACCTTTATTATATGGTAGTCACAAGGTGATGTTGATTAGAAGGATAGGAAATTAGAAACACAATACAAATCGTCTTAAGTCTAGACTTAGTCTATATTCCGTATAAAACTCACCAAAAGCCGAAGGCCACCTTTGGGGAGAGAGAGACCGTCTATGCAGCGTAGTCAGGAGACCAGCAGAACAGGAAAAAGCTCAGCAGGCAGTCTGGCCTGCGTCGCAGGTGGACTGGTGTGCGTAGCTCATGCTGTTGGTCTCCTCCCCAAAAGGGTGGTCCTAAAAAAACTGGCATCTCTCCATTATCTAACCGACTGTTAAAACTTTTTACCACAATATAGAGGGAGAAGATAAGGAAGCCCAAGACAGGGGCAGGAGAGGGGGGTGGTTCGGTGCCCGTTGTTAATGAGAATGACCTGTATAAAGATCCAGCAAAGGACACTGAGAAGTGGTCAGACAAGTAGGAGAACACATAGTCACAATAAGAAAAATCAAGGAGAAGATGAACAGTAGTGTCAAAGGCTGGAGAGAGGCCTTGAAGAATAAGGATTGAGAAAAGACCATTAGATTTGGCAATTAAGAAATTATTGATGATTTTGGAGAGGGCAGTTAAATGATGAGAAAGCTAAACTCAAGAAAGTTAAGAAAGTGAGAGGGGGAAAATCAGAGGGTTATTACCAGTTTGTCAGTTGTGTGAATTAATTCAATTCAAGCAGCTTTATCTTGTACATCCAGCTCCCTCGAATGTTTTAAAATATGTCATATAATCTATATCAAATTGCTTGCCCTCTTAGGGAGGGGGGAGGGATAGAGAAAATTTGGAATTCAAGTTTTTGTAAAACATGAGTGTTAAAAAGTAGTGTATGAATATTTTAAATATACATTATAGGATGATCTTATATATGTATGCAGCGGGTGTATGTTTCTTATTTACTACCTTCATGAGGGAAAAGAAATTTCTTCAACCCTTCCCTCAAAAAAGAGCAGGTCAAAGTTTATGTGTGTGTGTGTGTGTGTGTGTGTGTGTGTGTGTGTGTGTGTGTGTGTGTGTGTGTGTGTGTAGAGAGAGAGAGAGATAGGGATATAGATATATAGATACCCAATAATTGTGGGAGGGGGTTGTGGGGTTTTTTTGGTTTGGGGTTTGTTTGTTTTGGTGAGGCAATTGGGGTTATGTGACTTGCCCAGGGTCACACAGCTAGTAAGTGTCATGTGTCTGAGGCCGGATTTGAACTCAGGTCCTTCTGAATCCAGGGCCGGTGCTCTATCCACCACGCCACCTAGCTGCCCCAACAATTGTTTTTTTAATAGCTTAAAATCAGTTTTTGCAATAATTCATTCTTTCACAGGAAATATCTCTCTTTTTGACATTCTACCTTGAAATTTCTACTTTTATGGATTTCTTTTTTGGCCTTCATTTTATAAACTCACTGGATTTTTATTGTAATGTAGCCTGTGAATGCTGAATTGGCTCTCCATCTTTTGGTGAGTTAGATTTCACAGAAATAAACCCAAACTACTGGGGTGGCCACTTCAAAAAAAGCTTCAATAGTTTTTTATGAGAGACTCTTTTTTTTTTTTTAAATGCAATGAGGGTTAAGTGACTTGCCCAGGGTCACACAGCTAGTAAGTGCCCCCATGAGAAACTCTTAAAGGAAGGTCTAGTTGCAGTTGGATCCCAGTAAAGATCCAGTAACCATATAATACACTAGGATAAATGTCAAAGAAATCAATATGCTATATGAAATTGTGATATTTGGATCAATATTTACACATAAATATTAAGAGGGTGGAAGGAAAAAAGGTAGCAAAAATCTTTTAAAAGTCTATGGAGGGGTTGGCTAGGTGGCGCAGTAGATAAAGCACCGGCCCTGGATTCAGGAGTATCTGAGTTCAAATCTGGCCTCAGACACTTGACACTTACTAGCTGTGTGACCCTGGGCAAGTCACTTAACCCCAATTGCCTCACCAAAAAAAAGTACACTGGAAATGGTGATACTTGAGTGTTCAGTTGCTTAAATAATTATTTATTGTAACTGAGTACCCCTTACATTTAAAAGATATTTTTCATTGGTCTAATATCTATAAGGTAATATTAGGTTTATATAGTAATCTGAGATTCTTAGATTACAGTGAAGCATAACGCATTAAAATTTTATAGTATTAATAAATGGTCATAAATCCAAGTTAGGATTACTTGCATGGATTTCACTTGGGCTGCATTCTACCTCAGAGGCCTAGTTTGGGAAGAAAAAAACTTACAAATCACTATGGGTCATCCAGTCCATACCCCCAGATTTTCTAAAATGATTTAGGTAAAGAAACTTATGATGATTTTTAAATGATTTAAAAGAAATAAAATGATTTTAAATTATTTAGAAGAAATTAAATGGTTTTAAAGAATCTTAAATCCTTAATTTTGAATCTGCATTTAAATGGGAAAACTGTTAAGAAATTAGTTGATGTGACCAAAGGGTTATAAAACTGTGCATACCCTTTGATCCAGCAATACCACCACTAGGTTTATATACCAAAGGCCTCCCCCAAAAGGGAAAAATACCTATTTGTACAAAAATATTTATAGCAGTTCTTTTTATGTTGGCTAAGAATTGGAAATCAAAGGAATGACAATCAGTTAGGGAATGGCTAAACAAATTATGGTATGTGATGATGATGACTATTATTGTGCTATAAAAAATGACAAGCAGGATGATTTCAGAAAGTCCTGGAAAGACTTGTATGAACTCATGTATAGTGAAATTAGCAGAACCAAGAGAATGTTGTGTACAAAGACAGCAATATTGTTTAATGAAGAATTATGAATGACATAACTATTCTCAGCAATACAATGATCTAAGACAATCTCAAAGGACTAATGATGAAATATACTATCCACCTCCAAACAAAGAACTGATAGTGATTGAACACAGACTAAAATATGATGTTTTTCACTTTCTTTCATTTTTTTCCTTTTATTCAAGTTTTCTTGTACAAAATGACTAATATGGTAATATTTTATATAATTGCACATGTATAGCTCATATCTGATTGCTTATTGCCTCAGGGGAGGAAGGGAAGGAGGGACAAAATTTGGAACTCAAAACTACATATAAAAATGTTTATTTTTTTTTTAAAAAGAAATTAGTTGGAATTTCCTTAAAGTTACAAAAACAAAATTTATCCACCTAAGACTACACATAAAATATTAAG
Source organism: Dromiciops gliroides (assembly GCF_019393635.1). Taxonomy (NCBI): domain Eukaryota; kingdom Metazoa; phylum Chordata; class Mammalia; order Microbiotheria; family Microbiotheriidae; genus Dromiciops; species Dromiciops gliroides. The sequence continues at coordinate 81,639,499 of NC_057865.1, read as the reverse complement.
AGGATGGAAGAAAAAAGGCCCCAAACTTGTTGCCTCAAAATGTTTAAACAAGTAGGTGTCAGCTAAAGAAGTTGGAATAGTATGCATTTTAAGAAACGTATTCTTTGTAAGACATATTTTAAACTGATTTCTATCTGTAAGAGTGCTAGCTATATATTTTACAAAAGAAGATAAGGTTTCATGTATCTCATTTCTTATAATTCTCTTTCTAGTCAGAAATATAGAGAGATAGAGAAGAATATGTTTAAAGGTACTTAAAGCCTGACTTTTTATAGAACAGAATACTATAGCATCAATTTCCTCTTTGGAGGCATTATCTACTGGAGCCAAAATAACTCACCAAAAGGATGGGGTGTTTACAAGAAACTTGATTCTTAGGAAAATAAGCAAACAAAAATAACAAGAATATGGATGGCATAGTTATGAAATTTTTTGTTAAGTTTTCATTGTTTTCTACCCATGAATTTGTTCCACACTGTGTCATTGTAATATTTTTTTTTAGATAAGTAACTGAAAATCCTAAGTGGTTTATAGGTTATATATACAGTACAGTGTTAACAACAGGCCCCAGACTAAGTTCTCAGTCCTCTGCCTAATGTCTAATGCAATGAGGCCATGATGTAAGGTTCTTGAGGAAAGTGTCTGTAGGATCAAACATCTAGAACTGGAATCCACATCAGAGGCCATTGAGTCCACCATTTGATTTTACAAATGAGAAAACATGCTTAAGGAAGTAACTGACTCATCCAAGGTTATACAGGTGATAGTAAATATCAGCATCAGGATTGCTTCTCTCACAACACAACCAATGCTCTTTTTACTCTACCATGCTATTCTCCACATTTCTACATCAGCAGAGTTCTACGTAAGCTTAAATGGATTATCTCCTTATTGTTTCCCAAACATCATTTTAATTATTCTTAAAATTCTTTTAATTTTCACACTTCTTTTATCTTGGAACTAGAGATGGAAAAGGTGATGACTGACATTTAAGTGTTCTCATCTTTTGGATCCTTTAATAAAAACCATTTTCTGTCTCTAAGTTCTTTCAGTTAAAAAGGGTGCTATCCAAGATTACAAGAATGGAACTAGATACTAGATTTTAAAATAAAATGGAGAAATCTTGATTAAGAACAGAAATCACATAATCTTAGTAATAAACTTTGCTGATGTAGGAATGAAGGAAAAAAACTGCATTTTGTAGTCTTCATTGTCCAATGTACACCATTGGATTTTCATAGTAATTAAAATAGCCATTTATCATAATAGCATTACTTGGAGCCAACGATATGGAAAATACTACTAATACCAGTCTTATTTTTTTAATTAATTTTGAGATATAATGGTGAAAGCCACATTTTTTTGTCTTCCTGAAACTGTCCAATCACCAACATGAAGGGAGAAGAAATAGTTATTTTCATCAGATAATGTTGAGGAAGAAAATAATCTAATGTAAAAGTTATTTTAGTTTGTAATAATGTATTTTTTACTGTAACCATATCATAGACCTATTTTTCTATCTTTGTTATAATTTAATTTACATTTTTATTTTTAAGTAGGGAAAATTAAGAGGAAAATAATTATAAATAGGTTCATACATCAGGATGGTTGACATTAAACCTAGAAAATAAAAGTTTACTCATGTTCAACAAAATAAATTGCGAAATATAAGTGTAATACACATTTGTTATTCAGTTGTTTCAATTCTATATCTCCCTCTTTGTGACCCTGTTTGGGATTTTCTTTTCAAAGATAAAGGAGTCATTTGCCATTTCCTTCTCATTTTGTGAGGAAGAAATTGAGGCAAACAGGGTTAAGTGACTTTCCCAGGTTCACACAGCTAATAAGTATCTGAGGCCAGATTTGAACTCAGGAAGCTGAATCTGCGCCACCTAGCTGTCCATAAAATGCACATACATTTAACCTTAGTTGTCTGCACAGTACAAATTATGTAAATGTATCAAGTAATAGCAAGACTATAACTCCAAAGTACAGCTATGGTTTTTCCTCACTTAAGTACTGGAAAATGTCATCTACTAAGACCTGAAAAGAAAGACTATTAATATCATTTCAGACAAGAAACTTTATCTCTGCAATTTGCTTTTGTAAATTTTTGTCTATTAAAATGAATTCTTTTTAAAAAATAAAAATTAATTATTTGTTGTGGGAAGATAGAGTCTTAAGACCACTTAACCACCTAAACTAACTTAAGGAATGATTTTTAGGAGAGTTACAGAAAGGAATTGACTTTTTCCATAACCTTCCACTACAGTGTAGGCTCTATATTTAGTTTTCCTGGCAAGAAATTTAAGTTAGACTTTGTAGAATAAGTTATAAAATTCTTCTTAAAGTGTTACATGAGAATGATGTTCTAATAGATTGGGGATAGGAGAAAGGAAGGTAGCAGTTAAAGCATTCTATTCAGAAACTAAAACCAGTTTAATTCCACTGGAGACTATTTCCTTTTCTCATTCCTGAGGCCACATATTCTCTCTTACTCAGATCTTCTTACTTCCATCTTCCATAGTTTCCAAATCTAAGTCATCCTTTTGAATTGTACTTAGATAAAAATAGCCTTGTCTAGCATCCTTTCTATAAACAAAACAAAATTGCAAACTCATTCAAAATCAAGTTTTCACGGATATTATTTAGTTTTTTTGAAAGTCATGTCCATAGCTTACATGATATAAATTTGACTTTTTTATGAGTTTTCTAAGGAGGTAAATCTCAAAATTGTCAAATTAAAAATGTCTTTCTGTAATGCTTTAGCCTTACATTTTACAGTCATTTGAGGTATTTTAAAGGAGTGTTAAAATTAGAATTAAAACATTGTAATGATATAGCACAGGGCTTTGTTACTTCTGGATTTTGGTTTTCTATCGTAAATGAAAGTAGAAATTGAAAAGACCTTTATTTAAGCTACATCATGACACAAAGGAATTTTTACATGGCACCCAATCTTAAAGTTTAAAATAGTAGTTTTCTATAAGGTTTCAAAAGTGTTTTAATATGGTTTCTTTAGTTTCAAACAAAATACAGTTTAAATATACTTAAGCAATTTATTCTATTATATGTATTACATATTGTATATGTTCTTCTGTGATTTTTGACCTTAGGCAAATGTCAGGTTTAACTATTTTCTAAGTCTCTGACTTTGAAACAAAATAAAAGGAGATTTACTATAGTCTCACAGAGAAGAACACTCCATGTGTTTATGTTTGGGGGTTGGAAGAGAAAAAAATGTCCCTATCTTCACCTGAATTCATGTTTGGGAGATGGTATATGTATAGCAACATAATGGCCTAGCCAATACTGAAAGTATAGTCACAGTGGCCTCATTCTCACAAAACTCCATAGAGTTCCCTGTAGTTTGAATTGTTTAAATTGGTACAAGTTAAGATCAAGCAAAGAATCCAGAAGGTAGAGCTTTATTTCCACTAGTTCAGAAGGGGAAATAATTTTTCACTCCATTTGAAGGAAATGGTTGAATAGAATATATGGCCAGAATCCTTGAGTAAGTTCCTTTGTATTATTTTATTCTCAGAACCTTAAAGAACAGAGTGTGTTTTTACCTTGATTGATATGTAACTTTCTAAGAAGGATCATAATCTCAAGGCTGGAGGTCACACAGATTGTTATGTTATATGTGTTTTGCTTTAAATTTGTCTTGTATGAGATTGCCATAAGTAAGTGCCAGCATATATTTACATATAGATTTATGATATAATCATATTTAGATCATTGTAGTAAATTAAAGTGATGGATTCAAAATTTTCAGGAATTGAAATAATAGTGAGTTCATGCTCCTAAGAATATTCAGGAAGGGGCAGCTAGGTGGTGCAGTGGATAGAGCACCGGCCCTGGAGTCAGGAGTACCTGAGTTCAAATCCAGCCTCAGACACTTAATGCTTACTAGCTGTGTGACCCTCAGCAAGTCACTTAACCCCAATTGCCTCACTAAAAAAAAAAAAAAAAGAATATTCAGGAAGACCTGAATTCAAATCTGGCTTCAAACACTTCCTAGCTGTGTGACTCTGAACAAGTCACTTCACTTCTGTTTGCCTCAGTTTCCTTATCTATAAAGTGGGGGTAATAATAATAGCACCTACTTCCCAAGGTTATAGTGAAGATTCTATGAGATAATAATGCTGAGAACACTAGAAAGCTTGGGGGAGGAGGAACATCTTTGAACACCAAACAAAGAGATTCTATTGAATGCTAGAGGTTAAGGGGAGGCACTGAAGTTTGTTGGGTAGAGCACTTAAATAGATGCTCTGACTTGTGCTTGAGGCAAATCACTCTGACAGTTGAGTGGAAGTTAAATTGAAATAGGGAGAGACATGTGGCAGGGAGACCAACCAGCAGGTTGTTCTAATAGTCCCAGAAATCAGGTGATAAGAGCTTTCATCAAGATGGTGGCAGTGTGGGAGGAAAGAATGGGGGCAAGGTGGAATCCACAGGATTTGTCAGCAGATTATAGGGTATGGGGAGGAGATGAGAGAATGAGGAGTTGAGGGTATAACTAGGTAGTGAGCCTAGAAAGATGGCTAGGTGGATGGTACTTCCTTCAATTAAAAATAGGGAAATTAGAAAGAGGGGAGAGTTTGTGAAGGAAGATAATTATTACAGTTTGGGGCATATTTGAGTATACCGTATCTATGTAACATCCACTTACAGTGTCCACTAGGCAGGTGTAGGTGCAAGACTGGGAATCTTCAGAGAAATTAGGGCTGGATAAATAGATTGTAGAATCGTCAGCTTAAAGATGTTAATTGAATTCATGGGAACTGATGAGATGATCAGGTATATAGGGAGAATAAAACAGGGTCCCAGACAGTGCCCTATGGGACACCCACAATTAACAGACCTGAATGAAGACCCAGTAAAGGAGACAGAAGAAGCAATCAAGCAGGAGGAGAACCTGGAGAGATTAGCATCACCAAAACCACAAGAGTATCGAGGAGAAGAGGGCTTCAGAGAAGTCAAGGATGAAAGCTGGAAAAAGATCATTAGATTTGGCAATTAAGAGATCATTAAAAACTTTGGAGAAAATTTTGGCTGAATGATGAATGAGATCAGAAATCACACAGGGGATGGCCTTCTCCAAGGGTTCAGCCACAAAAGGGAGGACAGATATGGGACCCAAGTGAGGATCTTTTTGATAAGGTAATTCTGTGCATGTTTGTGGGCTGTAGGGAAACAACCAAAAGGTAAGAGAGGCTGGGGTAAACAGGGTATTACAGAATTCCATGTGTATGTGGAGGGACTTGCTTTGGCAAGGAGAAGGGTCACCTCACTATGTGAGGTGGGTGAATGAGGAGATGAAGACAAGGGGAGAAGAGGGAGCTCTTGGCAAAGGGCCTCAGTTTTTTCAGAGAAATATGAAGTAAGTTTCTCAGCTGAGAAGGTGCGGGGAAGAAGAGCCTTGCATGGGAAGGTTGGGGAAGGAAAAAAGGTTTGAAAGAGCCACTGTATTGAGTGAGATAGTAAGTTAATTAGGAAAGTATATAAGGATTCCTTTGCCATAGTAATGACCCTGTATTTGTACTAGAATTAGTCAGCCCAGTTTCATGATTTGTTCAGCTTCATTCAGCAACTTGTAACTATAAGCAAAAGCAGTAGATGGTAGTAGTGATCCAGAGCTGAAGCTTGGCAGAGAAATGGGTGGTACAGTTAAGTGACAAGGGACTCAAGAAACCGACAATGTAGATTTAAGGTGGAAAGAGAGAAGTGTGTAGTTAGTACAGGGGTGATGGCCTGGAAAGAAGATGGGGATTGAGAGATTTGAGGTGATCATGTGGACAAAGAACAGAGTTACTGTGATCAACCAGACATGCGCTTATTGAGTGCCTACCATGTGCCAGACAATGTGCTAGGCACTGAAACAGTGATGTCACTGAAGTAAGGATGGTAATTTGTGCATTTTTTTTAAAAAGTAGAAGTATGTTGAGAATTTAAGAATCGTATTCTGAATTCTCCAATAGAAGACATTTATCCTTTTTTTCCCTGTTAGTAAAAGTGACTTCTGTAAATAAATAAAATAAAAACAAATGGTATTTAAGGCCACAATAATAAAAATTGAAATTTGTAATGATTAAAGCAAATAATGTTTAGTGAATTAGTGTACAGAATCTTGCTTTTTTCTTAATTTGCATATATAGAAGTCAAAGATTTGTGTTTTAATGGTAAAGATAAAGGGTATTAATAGATAATACCAACTAAACTAATTTACAGATTTAGGGTTATTCCAAACAGATTAATATGAAATCATATAAAATTAGACAAAATATTGACAAGATTCACTTTGAAGCAATGTCTATAATCTCTAGGGAAATTATGAAAAAATAGAAATGAGCTGGGCTTATCATTACTATTTTTCAAACTGTATTACAAATCAAATCATTAAAACTATTTGGTGCTGGTTTTAAAACAGAAAAGGAGGTCGATGAGACAACTAGATCAAGAAGGCCCAGAGTCAGATGAACATTATAACCTAATATTTAATTTTTTAAAACAACCAAAAAAAAAAAACAAGAATGCAAACACTGAGAGAAAGATTCTCCCTATTCAACCAACAATAAATTCCGGGAAAACTAGGAGAATGTTTGGCAGAAAATAAGATTGAAAAGCATACATGGAACAATAAACTCCCAAGAGGATAATAAGCAATCCCACCTTAAAGAATACATAATTTTAAAAAATAAGGATAAAGAAGTAGGTACCTTTCAGGACTGTGACAGGAAGGACAGTGGATGGGGGTAGCTAGAGGGATGTAGACACTATAGACAATATAAATGTCTTTATTTCTATTCTACTAAAAAGCTTGGGTCATAAAATGCAGTCAGAATAAGAAGAGAAACAAATTAATGTGGAAAAATATGCATCGTGTGTCTGGTAAAACTCTGCTATCCAAAATAAATAGGAAATTGACATATAAGACTGAGCCATTCCCTAATAGATAAGTATTCAAAGGATGCAAACCGTTTTCGGGGGGGGGGGGAAGAGTTATTTCAAACTATAAGCATGTGAAGAAAAGAAGAAAATGCACAAAGCCACTAATAAGAGAAATACAAATTAAAATAACATGGTATTGAGCAGCTAGGTGGCGCAGTGGATAAAGCACTGGCCCTGGATTCAGGAGTACCTGAGTTCAAATGCAGCCTCAGACACTTTGACACTTGCTAGCCGTGTGACCCTGGGCAAGTCACTTAACCCTCCCATTGCCCCGCAAAAACAAAAAAATAACATGGTATTGTTTCATACTCATAAAACTGCCAAACGTGATAAAAGAACTACACCATGTTGAATTGGTAATGGGAAAATAGGAAGGATCTTCCACTATTACTGGAACTGTAAAATGGTCCAATTGTTGCAGATAATAATTTGAAATTATGGAAGGAAAGTCACTAAACTGGCCTTTTTGGTTTTTCATTGCTATCATTTATTTTTTTACAGCAGTCATTCCTCTGTTACTCCCCTCCATCCCCGTTAAATCCTCTTTAAAAAAACCTCAGTGACCACATCAAACAGCATATGTAAGATCCAGCAATCCCCCAGGAAGTCAAAATCAGAAAAGTCCATATATGCTATAATATTCAAAATAACATAAAGCTATTATAACAAAAAGCTGAAAACAGTGCTCATTAATTAGGGAATAACCAAACAAATTGTATATGAATGTAATTAGAGTTACCACAATAGTATATGCTATACTATAAGAAATGACAGAAATAAGGAATTCAGAGAAATATATAAAGACTTGTATGAGCTAATAAAGAATAACAAAAAAAGCAGAGCTTGGAAAACAATCTGCAGTTTACTGCAGTAATATAAACTGAAAAAACCCTAAAAAGTATTTCTTTGTCAAATAGGTTTTTTCCTTCTAGAGCCATCTGACTTTATGCACATACTCTGTTATGAATAAAATATAAATTTATTTAAAATCCTTAGTAAAATGCAGCCTACATTTTACTTTTAGCCTAATTATTGGTTTTTAGTTAGATTTTTTAATTATACAAGAATATTATTGCATTTTAAAATGAGTATTGCAAACAGTTTTATATATGTAAACATATATATGTATGTAAAAGAGCAGATTTGTAATTAAATACCTTTGGTTGTTGTTAAACAGAGTATTAAGAAAAAAAATACAAGCAAGCAGGAGATGAGCACATACCTGAGATTCATTGTCTCCCGTATGAAGGAGCGGGTGAGTCCTGGGGAATCTCTCATTCCTCCCTTCTCCTCCTTCCCTTCCATCCCCCAGTTTTGTTTTCTTAAGTTCACTTTGAGGAAATTTATGAATAGAGTGGCAACTAGTTCTATATAAAGCAGTATAAAGTGTGAAAATGAATGCTTTATTACATTGCTTCTTTCACTAAATAGTTGTTCTCAGGCTTTTTAGCTGTCTCTTTAGTTGTCATTTTTAAGTCTATCATCTTTTGTCATGTGCTTTAAAAGATTTGAAACATGACTTGCTTTAAGTTCTACTAATTGGTATTAGTGGTTTTTAAATCAGTAATTAATATTTAAAACTGTGAGATTATCTAGGATCATTAAAACTGCTATTACAATTAAAATCATCAATTCCACTTATAAAGTACTCAGTGCAGTATGTATACATTCTTCAGTTACATTTTAGAGATTTTTGATAAAATTTCTTTATAGATCTAAAATTTTTTGAGTTATACATATTGATGATTTTCATGTTTTACATTAGCTCCCATTTTGAAGTTTCTCTAATAATTCTTATAGGCTATAGATCTAAACAAAAAGGGAAAGGACAATAAGCACCCAATGTACAGAAGATTGGTACATTCAGCTGTTGATGTTCCTACAATACAAGAGGTAAGGTCACATTCCAACCCCGACCCTGCCCAATACATCTGCTCATAATTCTTGTGAAATTGAAGTTACCCAGTCAGTAAGGGCTGTGGTTTTGGTATTCTTTTTAGTTTTAATTGCATGCTTATCAAACACAAAACCATAAGGAGCAATTATCACAGTCTTATGACAGAATCAGGATCTTAAAAAAAGATCTTGATGAACTCAAACATTGGCCAAAATTTAATAGGGACATAGTATTATATATTTAGTTGGGTTCATATTAAAAAAAAAAAACTCTTCGGGGGCAGCTAGGTGGCGCAGTGGATAAAGCACCGGCCCTGGATTCAGGAGTACCTGAGTTCAAATCCGGCCTCAGACACTTACTAGCTGTGTGACCCTGGGCAAGCCACTTAACCCCCATTGCCCTGCAAAAATTAAAAAAAAAAAACACTTCACAAGAATAAGATGGGGGAATTGTGTAAAATAGCAAGAAAGCTAACGCACTCTTAAGTTGCATCAAGAGAGATATAGTGTCCAGGAGGAAGGAGGCAATATCCTATTATACTTTGCCCTTATTAGACCATATCTGTTATACTGTTTTCAGCTATGGGTAGTGTCATGGGGGAAATAGGTGGTGGGGGTCCTTAGGTAAAGAATTACACTCTTGGGGGCAGCTAGGTGGTGCAGTGGATAGAGCACCAGCCCTGGAGTCAGGAGGACCTGAGTTCAAATCCAGATTCAGACACTTGACACTTACTAACTGTGTGACCCTGGGCAAGTCATTTAACTCCAATTGCCTCATCCCCCCCAAAAAAATAAATAAAAATTACACTCTTACACTTAGTCCAATTAGAATTAAAATGGTCCTTTATTGGGCACTGGAGAAAGTGACCAAGAGGGAAGTTGAAGACTTAGCTTCAAGGGGAAGAGATGACTTAGAAACCTCTTCCTCCCAGAACAGATGAAAGGCAAAAGCTTTTATAGAGGACAGATGGGGGTGGGGGAGGGGGGGTAGTTTGGATGCTTGTCATTCCTGAGAATGGAGGGGGATTATTTATTAGGATTGAAGGTCTTGTGTTATCTCTGTCTCCTAGCTCAGGTAGTAGCTATGCCTAACTTTTCTGCTTTAGAATTTTAACTCCCCTTACTTCTTAGGTGTGTACATCTTGATATCTAGTTGGCCAATTTAAATGTTAATAATCCCTTAATTCCTTGATATACATAGCCCCATGTCAGGTAGCATATTTTAGGGAAAATATTAATAGGAGAGTATCTAGGAAAAGGCAACAAAGATGAGTAAGGACCTTGTAAGCGCACCATCTAAGAATGAGTTTAAGGCCTGAGAAAGAGGACTTGATAACTGCACTTAAGTACTTTAAGGAATCGTCATAAGAGGATTTTATTTGTTCTGCCTAGCCCCAGAGAGCAAAACTAGGAGTAGTGTGTACTGTAGAAGTTAGAGAGAAATTTAGAAGTAGAGGTAGATTTAGAAATTTTCTAACATTTAGATCTACTCAGTTGTGAAAAAAGGCTATCTCAAGGAGGAATTGGTTTCCCCTTCACTGGAGGTGTTCAAGCACAGGCTGGATAACTACTTGTTGGGGGTGTTGTCAAAGGTATTCCTGTTTGTATACTGGAAAGACTAGAGTAGTCTCCAGAGTCCCGTTCTACCCTGAGACTCTTGGATTAAAGAACCACTCAGTGCTTATTGTCCTCTTAACACCAGATTGTGACATGAGTTCTGAAATGTTAGGCCAGCAAAGTGCTAGATAGGGAAGCTCCTACCTCTTTACAAAGTCTTCAGCTTATGTCTTTAAGTCACCAAGAAACTACTTAGAGAAGTTTGAAGAGGATCATCATCACAGGGTTATGCACCAAGGGATGCATTTGCTGTTCACAGTCAGTTCATGAAGTTGGAAAGTGGATAGAAAAGAGAAAAAGAAAAAAATTTTTAAGGTAGAAAGCAGTTGTAATCTGATTCGTTAGAGGTTGAAAAAACTCAAAAGTCTATCTTTTGAAGTATTAAAGACAATTTAAAAATAATCAAAAGTTACTCATTTTCACAAATCATCACATATATTAGGTGTGAAGGCACATTTCATAATTTGTTCCATTAAGGTTTTATGGCTTTAGATCTTTGTATAGAACTGCCGGCCTCTTCCTGTTCCCTCCTTGGGAAGTTAAGAAATGACAGTAGATGAAATGAAACATAGAAGATACAGACTCCCTTGTACTTGGCACATAATTGGCACCTAATTGATATGTGTTGAATCAAATGTTTTTAGTCTGAGATATAACCCACTGTTGTGGCCCCAGAATGTTAATGATAAATTATGAAATTTTACAACATGACAACCCAAAGAAAATTAACCATATGTTTCCAGTTGAGATCAGTGTGATTGCAAAAATTGTTCTCCATCTGTCACTTTGAAACTTTGAGATATAGCTGTTAGCCATGAAAACTTGTAGATACCTTAAGAAGCAGTGCTAAACTCCTTAGACTCATTTGAATCCTTGTAACAGCTAAAAGAGATTAGTAATTTACAATTCAAAGAGATTTACTTCAGAAAAAGAGAGTAAAGTGAATAATGAATTCTCTTGACTTGATTTCCCCAGCCTGGGACATATCCGGGAACTTCTGCCTCCACACTAAATAACCTGCTTGTAGCCTCAACCCCCAAGAAGCAGATGTGATAGAAAAATCACCATACTGTCAGTCAGAACATTCTTGTTCCCATATACCATTAACAATCTATGTGACCTTGAACAATTCATCTCACTTTTTTAGGCCTCAGTTTCAACATCTATAAGAGTTTTATAGTAGAAAGTCCCAAACTTTCTATAATTTGTAGATTAAGACCCTTCTGAACTATAAGATCAGTCCAGCCAGGCAGGCATAAAGTGACTTGGTAGGATGTATCATTAATGCCTATAAAATACAATTTTGTTTTCTTACATGTCTTATACAGACAACTTTCAGATTCTAGTTGGGAAATTAAGTGGTCTATCACCTTGTACTTTGTGAACTTGTTAAAAAAAGACAGTTCCCTCTACCATCCTGTATTGTCAACTGTCCTGTCCTCTTCCCAACTGAGGTTCCCATAATGTAAACTCCTAATACAGGATGGGCCAAAAGTCACAATATTTTAATAACTTTTTGAAAATTATTTTTTCTTTATTTTTTGCCATTTACTAGATTTGCATTTTCACAAATAATGTAAATTCATTTCCTACATATACTGTATATGATGCTATGGTATTGTAAATTAAAAAATAAAAAATAGGGGTGAAGTGGATAAACCACTGGCCCTGGATTCAATAGAGCCTGAGTTCAAATCCGGCTTCAGACACTTGACACTTACTAGCTGTGTGACCCTGGGCAAGTCACTTAACCCACATTTCCCCCCCCCCCCCCCCCGAGATAAATATTGAAGCCCCTTCATGAATTTTGGCCCACCCTGTACTTTCTAATAATTTTTTGGTGTTTTGTTTTTGTATTCTGCAGAAAGTGAATGAAGGGAAGTACAGAAGTTATGAAGAATTTAAAGCTGATGCTCAACTTCTTCTCCACAACACAGTGATTTTCTATGGAGGTTGAGTCGTTTTGTTTTTTTCTTTTAAATCATTTTACTTCCAATAGGGGGAAGTATTTAACTTTAAAACTACTATAGAAATAAGCATTAATTGTTTAGTTACAACTTTAACTATGCAACCTTAAGTAGGTGTATAAAAGTGCCAAAGGTAGGGTATGTATTGGTGGACTACAATGGTAATAAAAGTAAAGGCAGAAGAAATAACTCATTAATTGGCTATAGTTACATAATGCCAAAAAACTCAAATTTAAATATCTTCTCTGCTATATCTACCAGTATATAACCTTCAGCATCTCTGAACTTGAGTTTCTGCATCTCTAAAATGAGGGAAAAAATACTTTCATTTTCTACCTACTAGGGTGGTTGTAAAGATCAATTGAGATAAAGTAAATGAAGGGGGAGGCTGTTGGTATATGAACTTTATAGTTATAAAATGCTATTTACACATATGTATATGTATATTTCAATTCTTCCTATCCCAAAGGCATACTATATAATACTATAGATAATAAACAGATTTTTATTATTTCTATAGTTGATTTGTTCATATTTTTTTAAATACATATCTCTTAGTCAATCAAGAGCTTGAAAAAAATTCCTAAACTACATATGAATAGGCAGGAAGGCACTCTATATCTAGACAGTTGACAAATCTTGCTATGTAAAATGCATTTTTTGTTCATTTTGATCTTTTAGTAGAATTTGGCTTAAAAGAAAACATTCAGTTTAAATAGCACAATTGCATATGTTTAAGTTTTGAAAATCATAGTGTGAATACCCTAAGTCAAATATTTTAATTTGGCTTAGCTTATGTTGTTAAATTGTTGGTAATGGGTAATGTCTGTCTTTAATTACAGCGGACAGTGAACAAGCTGACATAGCCAGAATGCTCTATAAGGATACATGTCATGAGGTAATGTTAAAGCCCAATAACTAGACATTTAAGGATTATATCATACTAGTTGATGAGAACACTGGGTTTTTTCTCTTATAAGTTACAAATAATATAAGATAATTATTATGACATTTCTGTATTAAACTTTACCAGAATAGTATTTCTACTGATGTTTTTGCTACACAGGATTATCTTTAGAAAAGTGATTTTAAGTATTTTATTCTTTTTACTTATGTTATTTGGGTTGTTGGTTTTTATAGAAAACACCACGAATTAGCTCTAGGAAATGAAAAATCTGAAGTAGAGTTTTTCATTTCCATATCTTTATAGAAATACAACAGAAGTTGTCATAATTTATTCAATCTTGAACCTCATTTCTATCTTTGTGAAAATAAAAAATTATAATCATAAATTTGGCATCATTTTGTCATTCTCAAATACTTTTTAATTATATATATCATTTCCTTTTCCTATGTCAGATCATGAGAATATCTGCAAAAAGCACGTGTTTTTAACTCTTATGTTATTTTGCCACACGTAGTTTCATTTCCATGCCCAACCAACACATTTTTATTCATAAATATACTAAGAAAAATTAAGAGTTGGAAGCAGTTCATATTATGTCTAAAGATCAACCATGAACTAAAGGGAACTCTTACAGATTCCAACCCCGAGTTAGGACCAAGCTCCTCTGGATGCCTTTATGTCTTGTGGCAGTCCTCTGGCATAAGGGAGTCCCTCCTGGGAAGACAGATTCCCTTTTTGACCCTTGCTTTTGTAGACTGGGATAAAGTGCTCCAGCCTTCATCAGAGGTGTGACTGTCAAAAGGGAAAGTCCCTGTCCCACAACCAGGTTTATATCTAAGAAAACACCTATGAGACAGCCAGAGCCTTCAGGGAAAACAGACCCCTTAATTAGTTCAGTGCTATGAATGAGATGTCATAACAATAGGAGCCAATTCTGTGCTGTGGTTTTATTGGTAATTAATAGGGAAGTGTAAGAGAGAGGGGGAAAGGGAACCCCAATATACAAGTCAGACATTTACCTGTTAACCAAGATTAAAACTCATGTAAAGATGGTACTGCATTGGGGAGCATAAAGGCACAGCCACTCAGGTGTGCTCCAAAATACTCTGCTCAGAGTGGGATACTGGCCCCTGTGGCTATGACTGCTTATTCGTGGAATCTGAACTCATTAAGGGGTTTATTTTCCCTTAACTTCTCTGACTGGCTCTGAGGCCTTTCCTTAGATAGGACACCTGTCCCAGGACAGGGATTTTCCCTTTTGACAGTCATAGCTCTAATGGGAACTTGGGCACTGTGAGCCTAATCCTCAAAAGCAAAGGACAAAAGTAGAACCTCTGTCCTTCCAGGAGGAACTAACTCCCTTTTGCCAGAGGACTGTCACAAGATGCTTTATTAATGTTGTGACCCTTTAACCTGCTTTCTACCTAAGAAAGGAAGTTACCCAAAAATCTCTGTGAAGATTGTTTGGGTCAGCTACATAAAGGCAAAAAAATAAAGCCAAGAAAAACCACACATTTTAACTGGGAGCAACTGTCAAAAACAATTATTAATAATAAATCAAATATTTAAATGACATTCTTTGTGGCCCATATTGGTATTTTGATATTAAGATTTTATCACTCACAACTATATACTTTTACCTTGGCAAATGGTATTTTTTGTGATGCTTTTTTGTCATTTCATAGATGTGGCCTAAAGGCAGAATTTTCTTTTTATATAAAAGAGTGGGGAATTTTTAAGTTTTCACTCAAAAATTTAACTTTGCAATTTCTGGTATTATAATTATTTCTTTTTCCAGTAATGAACTTCAACAACTTTGTAGATGGCTAAATCTTGTAAACATTAAACTATTTATAGCAATCTTAATTCTCTTTGAGTCTTTAATAATGTGCATGCATGGTTTTACACAAGACAACTGTATATTCTTTAGTTGAATTTTTTGTTTGTTTTTATTTTTCAGCTGGATGAACTGCAGCTTTGCAAGAATTGCTTCTATTTGTCAAATGCACGTCCTGACAACTGGTTCTGCTATCCTTGTGTATGTTTGTGAAATTTTGAAATTTGCTTATTTTCCCTTTTTGGGGGGGGGGACTGCCAAAGTTTTGCCTCTTAAATGTAAAATAGATTGTTTTAAATACATTTCCAATATATCCAATTTTTGCTATTGCAAAAAATACATTTGTAATAAACCTATATGTACATGTATTTTACAATGGATACTAAATTTTCCTGGTGTTGATTCTCTTTAATTTTTTCATAAATGCATAATGTCAAAGCTATGGTTTCATGCATTAAAGGCCTTCAAGTAGGCACCCATCAGCAATATAATTTTAATCATAATCACTTGAATCAAAATGAAAGTTAAGGTATCATTTAGTGTTGGAAACTCAGAGGCCTGTTTATCTCTGTATCTGCTTATTTCAAGCTTAAATTTTTTTAAGTCCCCTCTTTAATTACTTTTGTTTTTTAAGAGTTTTACAGCTTTTCATTTGTTCACAGAATTTTGAGGCCTCTTGGCGGGTAATTACTCCACTGAATTTAGGGAGGAATGAGAAAAAGAAATTTAAGCTTGCCTGTCTAATCCCAGGCATGCCACCCCAAAAGTTTCTGGACCAACAAGGTCATGAAAAGAATCCATGATTATGCCTGTCTGACTGTCCCCTGCAGGCATATTACCCAGCTTCCTTGAAGAGATAGAAGGTTTTTGAGAGTAATAGCACCTACCTCACAGAGCTGTTGAGATGAAATGAGATTATCTATGTATGGTTCTTTGCAAACCTTCAAACACTATATAAACACCAGCCACAATTAAAGTGATTAAAATAACCAAATGCTCCAAAAGTCATAACTTAAACAATTTCTTAAATCTCTGAAAATCAGTTCTGGAGCCCTTAAGATGGAAGATCTTAAGACTTGGACATTCTTTTCTTTTCTTTTTTTTTTTCTTTTTTTTTTTTTTTTTAGTGAGGCAATTGGGGTCAAGTGACTTGCCCAGGGTCACACAGCCAGTAAGTGTTAAGTGTCTGAGGCCGGATCCGAACCCAGGTACTCCTGACTCCAGGGCCGGTGCTTTATCCACTGCGCCACCTAGCTGCCCCTATTCTTTTCTTTTCAATGCACAGTAGCATTCATGGCTTTTAATGGTACTGACTGATTTGTTCCTTAATATAGCTAGTAATTCTGAGAGGACTGTCTTCAAGCATATAGGAAATGGAGGAAAAAGCTATCTTACTACTTTTTTCCTCAGCAATGATTGCATATATTTGTTTTTCTTGAAAAATTATCACATTTTCTTAGAGAAAGGAATATTATCTACTGTGTAAAAAACATTCCATATTACCATATAAACATAAAAAATTTGTTAAAAAGGAGCAAATAACAACTTTGATTTTAAGTGATTATATAATATTTTACCTTATAGTTTAAATACTAGTAGTATATTTACTGTAACATTTTTAAAATTATAAAAGGGAATGTGTTTTATTTTTAGATACCTAATCATGAGCTGGTTTGGGCCAAAATGAAAGGTTTTGGGTTTTGGCCAGCCAAAGTTATGCAGAAAGAGGACAATCAAGTTGATGTTCGTTTCTTTGGTCACCATCACCAAAGGTAATTTATGCATCTCTTATGCAAATTATCATAACCTTCCTTGCTTTTAAAGTTGTCTTTTAAGAAGCTTTTTTTTGTTTGTTTGTTTTTTTTTGGGGGGGGGTTGTGGGTTTTTTTGTGGGTTGTTTTTTTTTTTTTTGCAGGGCAATGAGGGTTAAGTGACTTGCCCAGGGTCACACAGCTAGTAAGCATTGTGTCTGAGGCTGGATTTGAACTCAGGTCCTCCTGAATCCAGGGCCAGTGCTCTATCCACTGCACTACCTAGCTGCCCCCCTTTTAAGAAGCTTTTAAAGATATTACCTTTTGTTAGTCTCAAATCTCCTAATGCATGTGTGTTTTCAAGACTGTTTCAAAACATGGCAAAATGTTATTCAGTCATAAAAGACTTGTGGCAAGGGTTTCATTATCTCTCTATAATAGTTATGAAGTTTGATTTATATTGAATAAAAAGAAATGAAGAGGGGGCAGCTAGGTGGCACAGTGGATAAAGCACCGGCCCTGGATTCAGGAGTACCTGAGTTCAAATCCGGCCTCAGACACTTAACACTTACTAACTGTGTGACCCTGGGCAAGTCAACCCCCATAGCCCCGCAAAACAAACAAAACAAAACAAAAGAAATGAAGCACGTGGCCAATCCTTAACTTAACCTTTAATGATTACCAACAGGTTTTAGAAAAAATAATCATCTGATAAATATATTTAATATGTCTGAATCAGTCATAAGGCCTGAACCAAATATTTACTGAGCAGATAGAATAATGTATCATTTCCTTGTGTATTAAATTCAGGACATTTTTGGTAACCGATACTGTTTTATAATATAACAGTGGTGTATTAGCCTTGAATATTGGTTCAACCCAGACAGTAGGATAGAAAGGTTCAGAATACATGGGGATTTAGTAGTATTGTAACATGATTACAGTAGTTTCAATCTTTCTAACAAAGCCTTACTAAAATGGAGGGATTTTAACATAAGGCAAATTATCACCTTTTAGGTAGAAGGTACAGACTAACAGAGTAGGTATGTAAAAATATGTGTACCTCTTTTTTAATGTTCATGAGAATTGTATGCCAATAACAGTAATAAGACATAGTTTCTAGCTTAGAAAACTTGGCTTTTTCTTTGTTGTTTACAAGAGGGGCTCATCTTCCAAATTATATTTTTCAGAATAAGGATTTAGATATTTATCAATGGCAGAAATAATTTTTGGTTTTTATTTCCATAAGACTATTTTGGATAATTTTACTTCCACAAGATGGATAGAATAAATTATGACACATACAGCTATAGCACATCTGCCAACCACACTGACATTACTAAAATTTTAGTTAACACTTAAATTTTTAAGTTTCTTAATAATAATGCCATTAATAAATTATCTAGAAAATGAGAATTCATTCATATAACAAACATTTATTATGTACTTTCTGTATACAAGGCTCTTTGGGAAATATATAAGCATTTATTAAGTGCCTACTATGTGTTAATCACTGTATTAGGTGCTAGGAATATAAATGCAAAAATGAAATAGTCCCTGACCTCAAGGAGAAGCTTATATTCTATCAAGTAACACAAGTATCAGTCCCTTGGATTTAACTATTATCTCCATGCAGATGACTTGGAAATATATATATATCTTGCCCTGGCTTCTCCCTCGAGCTTCAGTCTAGTATCACCAATTGACTATTGGTATTTCAAACTGGATGTCTCAAAAACATTTTAAACTCAACAAGTCTAAAACTGAATTTATCATATTTGGAGGCATCTACGTGGCACAGACAATAAAGCTCTGAACCTGCAATTAGGAAAACCTGAGTTCAAATCTAGCTTCAGACATTTATTGGCTATGTAACTCTAGGCAAGTCACCTAATCTCTGTCTGCCTCAGTTTCCTCATCTGTCAAATGGGGAAAATAATATCTAATTTACAGGGTTGTTGTGAGCATCAAATTAGACAATATCCATAAAGTGGCTGGCACTGTGCTTTATTATAAGTGTTTTATAAGTGTAGCTGGGTGTCTTAGTAGGATTCAGTAAGACTCCTCTTCCTGAGTTCAAATCCAGCTTCAGACACTTACTAGCTTGTGACCCTGGAAAAGTCACTTGACCTTATTTGCCTCAGTTTCCTCATCTGAAAGATGACCTGGAGAAGTAAATGGCAAACCACTCCAGAATCTTTGCCAGGAAAACCCTAAATAGGGTCACAAAGAGTTAGACACAACTGAAATGACTGAACAGCAACAATATTCCCTTGCTTTCCCTTCCCCTTTCCTTTTCACAAAAACCCTTTCTTCTCTGAAACTTCCCTATTTCTGTTGAATGAACTACCATCCTTCCAGTCTCTTATGTTTGCAACTCCAAAATTATCTCAGATTCCTCAGTCTCCTTTTATCCAGTCAGTTGGTAAATCTTGCCATTTCTACTTTTACAACTTATTTTGCATCTGATCCCTTCTCTCCACTCATAAGTCACTCTATAGTTCAAACCCTTATTACCTCTCACCTATATTATTGCCACAGGCTCTTAATTGATCTCCTTGCCTCGAGTGTCTCGGCACTCCAGTTGATTCTGTACTCCTGGACCACTTGGACAGATATGTTTAATAAAATTATTTGAAAGAATGAATAAAAAATATTTTAAATTTTAAAATCTCTCAGAATCAACTTTTCATTTTCATTCCATCTAAGGTTGTAGACACAACATCTGTCCAGTATCTTCCACATAGTAGATGCTTAAGAAAGTGCAGTCCTGATTAGTACTAATGATGAATTCCTTGAAGTGGTCTCCTCTGTTTGAATTTACACCATTAACCCAATGAAAATATGCAGTACAAATTTGAATCATTCAGCTACTTCACAGGATTCACTATTCACAGTAATCAGGACCTGGCAGTAAATGTTTGCAGAATAGAAACTAAGAATTCAAAAGAGAGTAAGAGTAGATTATAAAAATGTCCTTAATTTAGGAACAATTCAGATTTATTCAGTATTCTAAGGTTTACAAGTCCTTTTCTTTATAAACATCCTAAGATGCCATACAGTTATTTTATAGATAAGGAAATTAAAGTATCACTTACGTGGCTTATCCAGGTCAAATAGTAAATGGTAGAAATGGAATTCAAACCCAGATATTTTTACTTTGGGACTCTTGCACTTGGAGTATCACACTGCCCTCCAGTCAGTCATGGGAGCAATTCTTTTTAAAGTTAATATCATTTTTAAGGAGGAAAAAAGTGAGTTCGTGGGAGAGTCAGTATGTATATTGAAGTTGGGGAAGAGAGAAAAATTGTGAGCCCATCAGTACCAAAATGCTGCACACTTGGCCTGCCTCCCTGTTTGTGGAAAAATTAAATGAGATGATTAGAGCCGGAATAAAGGTGGCTCTAAACTCCCATGGAAGCTACCATGCAGAGACGTTGCAAATGTGTGAAAAATCACAGAAGACTGTTTTTAATCCCATTCTCTATTGGCCTGTGGCTGTAGCCTTGGACACCAAAGGATCAGGGTTCCAAACTGTCTTATCAGAGGTGGCGACCCTCCTGAAGAGAAGCTGAAGAAGGGCAGCAGGCAGACCAGCCTGCTCTTATGCTCTTATAGGGAAGGGTGATGACGGCATTCTGTGGCTAGACTGTATAAACATTCGAAGAGGGGTGCAAGTTGACAGCAAGATCTTTGTGGATGATGAGCTAATTTCTCTGCTTGTGAAGGAGGAAGGAGGATAATGATTTTCCTGTGACTAAGGTGGAGAATGGTGGTACCTTGGGCAGCAAGAAGCATGTAACTGTAGACTTTCCTGCTGTGTCTAAAAAGAATATCCAAGATCTCCAGTAGAACAGATACAGACATGGGGGTGTTTGCTTCTTTTGTCCTAAAGGCAGCTGATGTCAATGCAGTCAAAAAGGTCCTGGATGAAACAGGAAGTAACATCAAGATCATCAGCAGACTGAAGGAGTCTGAAGCTCTGATGAGCTCCTGAACACTACTAATGGCTTCATAGTAACTTTTTGGGGGTGGGGTGGGGTGGGGGTTGGTATTGACATCCCTGCAGAAAAGTTTTATCCCCCACATCCCTCTATCCCCACTCTTACGCCCACACACACATACACACACATATTCTTAGGGAGTTTCTAATTGTGCCTTCTAATTCTTTCTACAGGGCCTGGATTCCTTCTGAAAATATACAAGATATCACAGTTAATATTCATCGGTTGCATGTGAAACGCAGTATGGGCTGGAAAAAAGCATGTGATGAGCTGGAACTACATCAACGCTTCCTTCGTGAAGGAAGATTTTGGAAGTCTAAGAACGAGGACCGAGGTGAAGAAGAGGCAGAATCCAGCATCTCCTCTACCAGTAATGAACAGGTAAGTCCTAATCTCATCAGAAGCTACAAGTCATTGTTAAGTGGGAAAATATTTGAATGCGTGCTCTGCCCCAGCAGAAACCGAACCTGGGTCATATTTTTCAATTTCTTAACCATGTTGTGAGTTGCTCCCCCAAAACCAAACAGTCTTAACATGTGATCCTCCCAGGAAGGAGGAAGTAAATTACTGACTTTGGGGAGTGGGGTGCATTATTTTTTTTCATTTTTTCAGCTGTATGTACAAGGTGCTCCAAAACAGGTAATTTACTAAACAGTGCCAAGTGTCCTAAGAGTACTAAGGCAGAAGTGAGCAGTTTACTCCTTCCTCACCTTTCATCAGTGTTTGCAGCCTAGATAAAGTACTTAACAATATTAAAATAATAGGCTATTACTTTTGTATGTTCACAGCTGAAGGTCACTCAGGAACCAAGAGCAAAGAAAGGGCGACGTAATCAAAGTGTGGAACCCAAAAAAGAAGTAAGTTACCCTGACCTAGTGTCCAAGTGGCTGTTGATCCAGATAATCTTTTCAAAGTTGTGGGCAGAATGGTTCCTCCTATGGATACTTGTGTAAAGCAGTTGTCATCATTGAATTAGTCACATCAATTAAGTGTAAATGTTGTCTTACCACTTTTATATCTTGCACCATTGCTAGAAACAGAGGGTGGTTATCACAGGTTAAAGTTTCCATTTGATTAAAGGATCACTAACTCCTGTGGTTAAGGGGGAACAGCACTTTCTTTATCATTCAACTTTGCCTGGGAACTCTGTTTTACTATTTCTAAAACTAATAATGAAATTCACATGGTTAAAGGGGAATTGGCACTTTCTTTATCATTCAACTTTGTCTGGGAACTCTTTGCTTTACTATTCCTAAAACTAATAATGAAACTAACATAAATGAAGCTGACATTTTAAAAGCCATTACTTTTTTAAAGTGATAATCCTTTCATGATGAAATTCATGTGTTCTTTAAGTCAAGCTCTAGAGCTGAGCTGGACTATAGTCTACATATATATTCAATGAGAAGTGGTTGGGAATTTTAGCAAATTAACTAATAAATCTGGTCAAAACAAGTGATTTCTTAAAAAGTTATTAGTGTGTAGAATAATTTTATATTTAAATATTTAAGCTTACTAGTATTCAGTTTTAAATTATATAACTTATAAAGTTAATCTCTAAGAAACCCAACAATCAAGTTCCCTTTTAGAGTAACTGATTGTATAATTGTGCTAATTATGACAGTTGCTTGTTACATAGCTTTTTATGTCTGTTACTGAACTTCTATGTTCACATAGTTAATTCTTTATTCTTGTGTCTGGGGTGTGTTGCTTTATTGTGGCTATAGATAATGTCTAGTACTTTTTTGCCCTCCAGGAACCAGAGCCTGAAACAGAAGCTGTAAGTTCCAGCCAGGAAATTCCCACAATGCCTCAGCCAATAGAAAAGGTTTCAGTCTCAACTCAGACCAAGAAGTTAAGTGCCTCTTCTCCAAGAATGCTGCATCGGAGCACACAGACCACTAATGACGGAGTGTGTCAAAACATGTGCCATGACAAGTACACCAAAATCTTTAATGATTTCAAAGACCGAATGAAATCTGAGCACAAACGAGAGACTGAAAGAGTTGTGCGAGAAGCACTGGAGAAGGTAATCCTGTCTTTTTGAAGTCTGGTTCATGTAGTTTGTTTTCAGAAAATGTTGCCTAGTAGGTGAACACCATTTCCTGTGGTGGTTGAACTACTTGTATATACTCACCATCTGAGCCACAGATTTACAGCTATGCTTATCACCTACTTAGAACTTTTTGTACTAGACTTATTAATAACCTTAGACTCCTGATTTCTTCTTACGTGTTTATGAAATCAAGAGGATGGCATTATTTGGGTAACAGTGTATGGATGCTGTTTGCCAAGTTGTGTAAACCATGTCAATGTTAACTGACATTTTGGGGGCTTGATTTTTCCCAATTAGCTGCGTACTGAAATGGAGGAAGAAAAACGGCAAGCTGTAAATAAAGCTGTGGCCAATATGCAGAGTGAGATGGACAGAAAATGTAAACAGGTAAAGGAAAAGTGTAAAGAAGAATTTGTAGAAGAGATTAAGAAGCTAGCAACACAGCACAAGCAACTGATTTCCCAGACCAAGAAGAAGCAATGGGTAAATATTAGATAGAGCATTTTTCATCTTTTTATTGAAAATCTACCTTTCATATCTAATATTGTCTCACATGTTAGCTAACAATAGCTTTGCCATGGTGCATTTGGGAATTGCAGTGCTGAATTTTAGCAGTTTCATCTTTTCCACAAACTTCTTTTATCAGTCATTTGTTTAAAAATCAGTTAAATTATTTTACAATTGCACTTCTTACAGTCTCTCACTCCACCACTTAGTATCCAGTTACATACTGTGTTTGGTAGTGTCTCCTTGTTTTACCTTGGTTAGTCTTATCTCCCTAACAAAATGCTAAGCTCTTTGATGACAATACATACTGTGTTTATTAGGGTCTCCTTGTTTAACTTTGATTAGTCTTATCTCCCTAGCTAAATGCTAAGCTCTTTGATGACAATAATGATATCATATGCTTCTCCTGTATCCCTTACTGTGTTGGATACAGAGTAGACTCCCAGTAATTATTTATTGAGTGAGAAAACACAGTTTGCCTGCAACTTCCAAAATTTTGTTGCCTTGTTGAAGTTTACTTCATTTCTTGAAGTTTTGTTGCCACTTTAATTCATCTTACTCACTTTCAGCTTCAGTAATCTAAAGGGAAATATTTTTAAACAATTCATAAAAACTTTATGAACAGTGAATATTGAAAATTAGTTTAAAGGAAAGTTTTGACAAGCAGATAAATGAAGCCTGCTGAGATCCAGCTGTGAAGACAGGTCAGTGAAAAAATGAGGGGGTGGGGGAGGAGCAAAGAGAGCCAGATGGGGGCTAGGAGGCAGGCAGGATGCTTGGAAGCTGTGCTGTCATAACAGTTCTGACTTCTTGCAGGGATGGGGGTAAGAGAGAATGGACCCAATAATCTTAAATGATGATGACATTCAACAGGCTAATCAGAAGAAGGAGATCCCCAACAGTAACTGAAGAATCAGGGAAAAGGAAGGCTTGAAAAGAAAGAAAGAAGACTGGTGTTCTTCACTGTCTGGTAGTAAGATATCCAGGAAAGATGCTAGACCAATATTCAAAGAGAGAACTTGAGTAGATGTATATCAGGTACCTAGACATAATTCTTGAAATAAGATAAGTACTCTTAATGAAGTAGAGTGAGACACCCTTTAAGAAGAAAGATCAAATAGGTGAGATATTCTCTCAAGGATTTTCTCTGAAACACAGAAAGATATCAGGGGAGAAAAGAGCCCAAGAAACTCCAAGCATAGTTATAAGAGAGAAATAATGGCTTTCCTATGGTTGGGACCGCTAACAGTAGAGTACGTTCTCTTCCATTTTATAAGTGGAAGGTCACTGTAAAATTTCAAAATAACATTTTTATTGAAAGAGAAGACTAATCAAAATCAAGATAAAAATTACAATATTGAGCTTGTAAGTAGCCAAATATAATCAGCAGGTCCAAGAACTTTAGGAGTATACTGGAACCCTGCTTTAATGAAGTGCTTGGAGTCTATGCTTTGTGGCTGGCTTCTTTCTTTCACATCTAAAAGCTCAGTTCTCTTAGGATCTTAGATTGGCCTCAATTTATGTTATAACTGGTCACACTATAGTGAGTCTCTAGTATATACGGAAGGATAGAAATGGATAGGTTAATTATTTAATCTACATAAATGGTACATGTGGTTACCAAGTACTACTATTGTAAGAAACACTCAATTAGAGGATGTGTTTATGAAATAAGAACTGAATCATCAGACTTTTTTGACATGGGTAAATAGTTGGAATATATAAGCAGGTTCATAGTAAATTGGGGACATATAAATTGTTTCATTAAAACAGTATGTACTAAGTGAATCACTTTGGAAACAATGTTATGTCAAAATTTATAAGCCAAAACTAACCTATTTGCAAATGGACCAGGCAGCCTGGCTATTGGCAAATCTGAACTGGTCCATGTCCACCCCCCCCCCTCCCCCCGTTTAAAAAATTAGTTCAAAAGTGATTAAGTTATTGAGTATGATACTTTTTAAGTCAACAAGAGTTTGGTGTTTTTTTTTAATTGAATAAATGTGTTGTCATTTAGAAACATTTTAGGGCTTTTTAAAAGTTCATTAGGATTGTTGTTGTTTTTACCTCAGAAAAAAAAGTATTTGTTTTTTAAATAAACCTTACTTTTTAAAGCCTTTACTTAAACTTTTCTCTATGCTTGGGCAACTGTCATTCACTACTGGGTTTATTTCTACATGTGTGCTTTAATGTTTCTTAATACTGTTTTTCTTTTCCCTTTCACTTAAATAAAAAACAAAGAAATACACCAGAAGGTCACACATTGGCATTTCAGTTAGGTGTGTCACATAGTTTACAGCTACATGAAGAAATTATAGCCAAGGTTTGAAGGAGACACTTAATGAAGAAAAACAACAGGGATTCTCCAAGTATCTCTCTTACCCTCCTAATATACTTCCTTCCCCACCCACTTTGACCCCCAACCCCCTGACCCAGCAGGTGTGAACCTGTTCAGAGGCTTGCTAACATGCCATGTGTGATCTATATAAATACTTCTTGTTCATGTGGCTTTTCAGCCAGTGTTTCTAAGGACTTCCAGAAGTTTGTGAAATCCAGGAATATGGATCTCTAGAAAATACTTACTGAGAACACTATTACAAGTTACCTCATAGCTGAATTTGAGGGAAAGCAAAGGAGAGTACCAACATAGACCTTTTTAGTTTCTTTATATTAGGAAGAGTTATCTTACTTTAGTCTTTATTATTATTATTTCTGTTTTTGTTTTTGTTTTTTTTGCAGGGCAATGAGGGTTAAGTGACTTGCCCAGGGTCACACAGCTAAAAGTGTCAAGTGTCTGAGGCCAGATTTGAACTCAGGTCCTCCTGAATCCGGGGCTGGTGCTTTATCCACTGTGCCACCTAGCTGCCCCCTACTTTACTCTTAAAATTGGGGGGATACTGCATTTCATCTTTTGAGTACCCCTATAACTGTGATCAGTATTGTCTTACAGGGTCCTGTTTTACTAAGTAAATAAAGTGTAAAGGGACCTTGTCTTCAGAAAAAGCAGATTTCCATTCCTGAAATTTAAATACCATTCAGACTTTGGTTTAATATTCTCTCATTCTCATAAGAGGTGATACCTGATCATGGTCTTGAAAACTTATTTCTTTTGGCAATTATGCCATATATTCCTTTGTTCCATTTTTTTTTTCATAAAAGTGTATTCTGTGCATTACATTTATCTTGTTACTCAGGGTTTTTTTTTTGGGGGGGGGTTATTTTTTTTTTAATGGGGCAATGGGGTTAAGTGACTTGCCCAGGGTCACACAGCTAGTAAGTGTCAAGTGTCTGAGGCCGGATTTGAACTCAGGAACTCCTGAATCCAGGGCCGGTGCTTTATCCACTGCGCTACCTAGCCGCCCCGTTACTCAGGTTTTAAGAAAAAAAAAAAACTAAAATATTTTTAAACTCCTGTTGCCCAGTATTATGTGGGTATCTGGATGTACAAATTCTTCAGGATAAACTTGACTATCACAAGATGATAGGTAGCTCCCCCAAAATTAAATGGCCTTTATTTCCAAAAAAAAAAGCCCTCAGTCAAACCTCTAATTTTACAAAAGGGAAAAAAAAACAAAACCAAGATCCAGAGATGAACAGTGGCTAGCTAAAGATTACATGGGTAGTACATAGCAGCACTGGGATTCTGATCTAGGTCCCGAGGCTACCTCACATGTTTTCAGTAGAATGACTTTTCACTTGCCAGGCTATAAACCAAAAATATTCAGAGTATGGTACTCGGTTTTCAAGATTTGGCTATAGTAAGAACTAGAGATGATTTTCTCTTATTTTTGTCTTGTGGGAAAATTGTCATTATCTAATAAACTGTGTCCAGTCGTGTAAATAAACTGCTACATAAATTAATGGCAAGTTGGATACTTTGGGAGACATATTGATTCTTTGTTATCAGGTCCAAGGATATCACTTTGTAATTGTTGACTTGAATGCACTAATAAATTCTGTACTTTGATGGAGTTGTTCCACCTTAAAAATTTTCAGATTTAAATACCAGTTATTCAATTAATATTTATTATTAGCACCAACCTTGTGCCTAATGAAGTGGTCCTTGCCTTTTGGTGGTGATGTATGAAGAGTTAAGCAACACATCAAAAAGTGTATTCTGTCTGCATCCAATCAGAAAAGGATTGATTAGAAAGAGTTTGAGTTCATTAGGAGAGAACTCCTTGAAAAGGGTAATTTTAAAAAATTTTACTTTTTTCATTTATGAGCTAAGTTTGGAAGGATGTTAGAGACATGGTTTGTTAAGAAGAGGGAGGGTATTTTCAGCTATAGAAAAATCTAAGTAAAACATGAAAGAGGTTAATGTAAAAGCTGTGTTAATACATATGAGATGAGTTCAGCATGAGCTTCCATATTGATGGGACGTCTTAAATACTACTACACAACAAGGAGGTTAGGATGACAACATATGTTCTTTTTTTTTAGTGAAGCAATTGGGGTTAAGTGACTTGTTCAGAGTCACACAGCTAGTAAGTGTTAAGTGTCTGAGGCCAGATTTGAACTCAGGTACTCTTAATTCCAGGGCCAGTGCTCTATCCACTGTGCCACCTAGATGCCCCAAACATATGTTCTATGTCAGGGAAATAAAAGGACTAAAGTAGTGTTAAAGAAAAATGCTGGTATTTGGGAAAATAAGAATAACCAGAAGGTAAGACCAAGTAGTAATTATTCACATGATAGCATAAGAATGAGAGATCACATTCCCACTAGAAATAAAGAGCACAAAGTAATTCATTATGGGAGTTTTCCTGAAGGTCCTTTTTTTATATATAACATTGTTCATACAAAAAGAAAATTAACATTTCTTGCCTCTGTCATTATCGGTTGTTGGCCCTTGGTATTCAGGAAAAAGCAAAGATGTAATAGGGGATGGATAAGCAATATTATCAGCTTACTACAAGGATAAATGGCGATCATTGACAAAAAGATCTTTATTTCAAAATTTTGCAGGTAAGTCCATCAAGTAGTGCCCAGATTTGAATTACCAAGGCAGGGTTTGACTCAGAATAAGAAGAAACTTCCCAGTCATTAGAGCTGTCCCAGAATGGAATGGGCTGCATCCTAAGAAAATGAGTTCTTTATCACCAGTCAATTGGAAGTAGGGTATTTTGGAGAGGATTCTTGTTTCAGAAGCAAATTAGACTAGGTAACTTCTTAGAACCCTTCCAACTTTCAGATTCTGTGAAATTGGTCCAGACACAGCAATCATTCAAGTATTAGTGATGGTGCTAGCTTAACAAATTTCAAGTGTTTACTGATCTGTTATTTTCACTGGTCTTCCTTTTGCTTCATTGCTTAAAGAAAGGAGGCATAAGATTTAAATTTGTTAATCCCTTCCTTGACTAGATCATTTTGGAATGATTGATCACAGGTTCATCACAGCTCTAAAGCTAAAAGGGACCTTAAGGTCATCATCTCCATTTCCTTAATTTTTTTAGATAAGGAAGCCCAGGGCAAGGGAAGGGAAGCACTTTGTCAAAGGTCACATGGGTAGTAAGAGGTAGAGCAAAAACCAGATTCAGGTGCAGTGCCTACTTACTAGGTCAGTGCTCTTCCCAAGGCCCAATGTAGCAGCTGCCTTGCCTGATACTCAAACTGACTTGTTAATTTGGCTATACCTTGTCTCATTAAATGCAGAAAGTGGGCATATTCAACATAGTAACCAAACTAAAATTAGCAAGGAAGAGGTTTAGTTTCTCAGGCTCTGTGTCCCAGGCTGTAATAATCATGCCTCCTGGCTTGTTCTCCCTAGTGCTACAACTGTGAAGAGGAAGCCATGTACCATTGCTGTTGGAATACATCCTATTGCTCGATCAAGTGTCAGCAGGAACACTGGCATGCTGAACATAAACGCACCTGTCGCCGAAAAAGATGAAAGCTGTATTCCTCCTCCTCCAGAGCGAGCGAGCGAGCAAGAGAATCACCCCGATGATTGCTATTCTCAGACAAAGCGGTTTTTGTTTCCAAGAAGCCAAAATTGTTTAGAATTTGCTTCCCATTTTGCACCAGCCTTTAAACACTTTTCGTGAAGAAATTTTGCACAGTAGTTTAAATCTTCTGTTCATGCTCCTCCAGATTTTGTCAGTAAGTAAGATTAACATCAGTGGAGGGTATTTTAAGGGTTATTTTAAATGAATTTTAATTGAGGATTTGTTGCATTTTCAGCAAATTTTAAAACATTTTTAGGTTTTACAGAGATTTTAACCTTTAAACAACAGATCTTTAAAAAAAACAACAGGTGAATATAAGTGAGTTTAACAAAGAAACATTTAAAATAGATCTGAATGTAAGAAATATAGAACTGTTTCAAAAATAAAACATACTACCTTGATGTAACATTTATTTCTTAACCTTGTTGAGCTGGTTTTGTTCAGCTTAATTTACTGTTTAAAGGCATTATCTATTGGTTATGCCAGTGGGTATATGATTGAATTTAGGGAACAGGGTTGACACAGCAGGTGCTAGTCCTGCATATTTTTTCTTAAATATTTCCCAATTGTGTTTTTCATTATTTCTTTTCAATATATAACTTTTATAACAAATTATTAGCTTTGATCTTGTAGTTTAAAATTGCAGGGAACTGGGGTAATCTTTTACTGAGCTGGATCTTAGAGAAAATGAATATTTAAATTTTAAAGTTTGCACATTTCATTCTTGTCCTAACACGAGTGCTTGTAACAAAACAAGGAAAAGCCAAAAACTACCTTTATTCATACATGAAATTTTAGATGAGGCATACAAATTTCTTTAATGCTTCCCTTCCCTCCCCAAATATCATCTGACTGCCTATTATCTGGTGTCACCTAGTCCATTGTAAGTTAATACTCAAAGGAAAGAAAGCACTTAAGTGTCACAGAAGCCGTTATGTTTGTAGTAATGGGTCATTGCCTGTTAATGAGCTCCATCACTGTACACAGAATGAAGAATAATGCATGTTAATTTTCTTGTATTAAAGATGCCGTGATTTGTAAAAAGTCTGTATTTTGAGGAATGTCTGGATTAAGAAGCATTACCAATAGGAATGGATCGATAGTTGAATAATGAGGTTTTTTTTATACATAGATATATAAATGACATCCAGTAAAACTTAAATTTCTTTTCTTTCAAAATGTCTCATAATTTGTTTTTTCAAAGGCTGATTGATCTTAGACCAAGTCAAATTCCCTTTATCATCTAGCTATTTTTTGAGAAGTTAGAGGAATAATTTGTAAATATTTATTTAGATCTTTGATATTTATTAAAAGCAATTACACACAATGGAAGTGAAAGAAGAAGGAGAAAAGCCTTTTAAAAAGTTTTCTCTGGGTTTTGTCAGGGTCACTCTAAATATAAAAACCTAACTAAACCTTCTGTGAAAAAAACATTCAAACCTAATGTTGTTGCAGATGGTGGTGACACAAGTTAATTGACCAACGACTGCCAAATAATGCACAATATTTTGCAGAAACTACATAGCAGCCCCATTCAAAACAACATACTAAATTACGCAGTTACTTGCATTATTTCTCGTTTCTGTGTAATTAATCCATGTTGCCACTGTGCTGTGGCAATGGTGAGGTCCATCATAGCTGAAGAAAATTAATCTTGTTCAGTTATTTTACAAATTCCCAAACTTCGATCCACCCCTATGAAAGCAAGTTATTGTGGAAATATTTTTGGTGTAAAATCATTCCAGAGTATGTACTATTTAACTGATAGCTGCATGAAAGTAAGATTCGTGTTACTTTGGCTTTTTCGTCTCTGTTGACACGGTTGCACATTTCCAAGTTACTACAGCGTGAAAACTGTGTGTTTAAAAAAAAAAAACAAAAAACAAAAAAAGACATTGTGGCCTGGTTTTGTATAAGTTTTAGGTAAAATTACAATTGATTGTTTTAGGAATCATTATTAAAAATTAATTTTCTGCAAATCATAAAGCTATATTACGGTGTTGAGCTTAGCCACTATGCACATTGTAATTATTCATTGTGGCTGTCCAGTTCTATGATGCATTCTGGCATTTTGTAAGCTGCTCTGACTAGCAATATATAGAGTCATTTAATGTGTTAACATTGGTTAATAAATGTATTTAAAAAAATCACTGGCTTAATAAAGTGTCAATCTAGTCCAGTCCCCTGCATCTAAATACAACTGCAGCTGAATGTTGATTCTGTATTATGGGTCATTCATTGGCAACCATTTTCTTTATAAAAGAGTAATTTTATTAAAGTAATAATTCTCCTACAAACAATATTTATTTAATTTGAAATTTCATTCATGATTTTTTAAAGTTGTGTTTTGTACCATGGTTAACAAGAGAGGTATGATATCCATTTAAGGAACCTGATAAATTTAATGCATCGCCATATTTGGATTTTTCCAGCTTTTTCAGGAAAACTGTATTTGGTCAATAAAACTGTCTATAATCTAAGAAAGTTGGTCTGGTTTCTGCATCATGCAAAACTGGGCAAACACTTTAAAATGTATGTTAGCAAGAAATTCAGCTAAAAGTTTTTTTCCCCAAATGCCACTCAATGTTCTGTTGACTAGGTGACCTTACTTTAAGTCACTGGGATTAGAACATTGTGATTTCAGCTACAAACTAGAAATGCTTATTCTTTTAGGAATTGTGCTGTCATTGAAATTTGCTAACAAGTGTATATGGGATATGTTCACTTGTATGTATTTGTGTCATTTCTTGGGCCATACCCTTTCCTCTTCTTCACCCTGCTACTCTCATCCACAGGTGGAGGAGATCCCATTGACCCTAAAGGGAACTCCAGCTGCAGGACATGTCCAGAGAGGAAGGAAAATCCTCATTGTAATCACTTCCAACATTCAATGTTTGACCATTTCTGTGTATTATCTTTGGTTCTCTATATAGTGTGTGTCACAAAAAGAGACAGAGACAGAGAGAGAGGGAACATCAAAAAGCAAGAATTTGTTTCTTTGTAAATTGAATATAAAACAAAACTATCTTGGATTTTCACTGTATTAAGCATTTGTTATTCCATTTTAAGAAATAATGTTCCTATAGCAGTATCTGTGTTTGCTTTTATGCTATACATATATTCCACTGGAACATGTCAGACATGATGACTAGTGGATCCCATCTTTTTCGTAATCTGGTGCTGCTCCTACTTTCAGCTCACCAATCCCCAAACGTTGATAGTTTCAGTGTCAGAGACTCCTCCCCAGCATTAAAAAGAGGTTTACCTGGTCCTTAACTGCTGCTCTGTGCATGTTTCTTATCCTGTAAGCATACATCTCTGAAAGACAAAAATAGTTTAAGTTCTGAATATTGGTTTCTCAGATTATCAGAGGAAATGAGGTTTGCAACATTGTTAATAAAAATCATTTAAATTACCCTATTATGACTTTGTCAGTCAAGTAGCATTTATTACCTTATATACCAGGCACTGTGTTTATTAAGCACTGGGGATATAAAGAAAGGCAAAAATAGTCATTAAGCTAGACACATTTTTCTTAGTAACAGTTACTAACTGCAAATACATATCTCTAAGACCTGGGCTCATGTAGGAAAGTGATGCTCTAAAATAAGTTTACCAAATTAAGGAATTTTCTTAAACTTTGGCAAATTTATATTAAAAAGTCCACATGTTATTTGGCCAAGTCTGACTACAAAAGAAGAAAAAGGTAATTAAAAATGAGAAAAAATTCCACCACCTGGAACAAGACCAGACTGTATTAAAACTGCCATTTTGCTTAAATACCTAAAACTAAACTAATAGTATTGTCTCATGGATGTCCTACTTAATGATTTTTAATCAGTGTAGAAAATCCCAGCTTAAGGAGGACTAGTGGCACTGAAGTTATTTTATATAAAGACAAGTGCTTATGGAAGTTCATACATAGGTAAACAATCTATTTGCAATTTGGTTTATACTGCTAATTAGATTAGTTATCACATTTTTTTTAATAAATAGTACAAATTCAATTCAAAATGCCTATTTTTCAGAGAACTTCCAGTCTATAAAGACAAAGTAATTTCTAGTGTCTAACAAGGATGACAGATTGCTAATAATAGGGGTTCCAGAGAACCCAAAAAACAAAATAGGGATGACTAGGGTAGAAATACCTCTGGCATGAACCTGAGGGACAAGGAAGTGGTGCTTAGAATAAGGGACTTTGCTTGGGCAGCTTATAACTGAAACCTAAGAATTCCAAGTGGAGCTGTCAATAGATTTCTATGCCCTTTATAATACCAAAGGTAATTTGATTTAAATCTTAATCCCTGAAATAAATGTGGAACACTGGCAGAGAGGACCAGTGTGGAATGTCCAGTGGCAGAGCCAATGTGCGGGCTGTAGTCTTGCCTGATGACAGAGGTAGGAGTCCTGGCACGAGATTATTGACAAAGAACAGAGGAATGTTCAAGATATTCACCCTCAGCCTGGTCAGCAATGCCCAGGATTCCCATGTAAATCAACCCCTGTCCAAATGATTAACAATTCTGAACTAATCAAGTCTAAATAAATGTTTTCATCATTTATATCCTGAACTTAAGGTATGTGGGTTGAGGCAACAAGATATCGTGATGTGGGGTAACTAGGTGGCACAGTGGATAAAGCACCGGCCCTGGATTTAGGAGTACCTGAGTTCAAATCCAGCCTCAGACACTTAACACACTAGCTGTGTGACCTTGGGCAAGTCACTTAACCCCAATTGTCTCACTAAAAAAAATAACAACAACAACAACAAAAAAGATATGATGTGAAATGGAAGGTACATTAGGACTCAATAAATAGCTCATTCATTCAACTAGAATAGAGTGCAAGGTCCTATGCTCAGTTTTGAGGGATATGCAATTACAGGAGTCCCTGCTATGAAGAAACATAGACTCGGGCAGCTAGGTGGCGCAGTGGATAGAGCACCAGCCCTGGAGTCAGGAGTACCTGAGTTCAAATCCAGCCTCAGACACTTAACACTTACTAGCTGTGTGACCCTGGGCAAATTACTTAACCCCAATTGCCTCACTAAAAAAAAAAAAAAAATAGAAAGAAAGAAAAAGGAAAAAAGAAAAGAAACATAGACTCTAGCAGGGGAAATAAGACAAATAAGTACAAATAATAATATAGTACAAATAAGTACAAATCTGGATCCTGTGGAAGTTCAGAGGAGGGAGAGGAGAAAGGGGAAGTTTCATGAAGGAGGTGGCTGTGAAATGAACTCTTATTAGAGTTCCATCTATTGAATGGAAAATGATGGATAAAACTTGAGATGGGAGGGAGAGGAGGTGCACAAGCAGGACTAGAAGTGTATAGTAATGATATCCTATATCTCATGGTATGTTTTTAGATAGAAATCTAGAAAGGCAAATGTGGATCCATATGGTGAAGAACCTTAAATGTTAGGCTGAGATATGAACTTGATTTACTAGGTAGTTAAAAACCTTGAGCAAAGGGTTATTACAGAACACTGTGCTTTGAGATTAATTTGTCTGTGGTGTGTAAGATGAACTGAACAAGAGGAAGACTAGGCATCTGTTGTAATATTTCAGCTGTGATAGGAGGACCTAAAGCAGGGTAGTTGCAGTGGAAAGGGAAAGGATGGGATGGAAGTGAGAAATATTTCTAAAATAGGATTAATAGGAATGAGTAAGAATTGAGAGAGAGGAGTTGCAGGAAAGGGAGGATCGGGAATTAAAGATAAGTTAATTGAAGTTTTCATCCAGGTTTGCCACAGAAAGGGTGGTTAATAGGAAGAAGATGGAAACAGCCTGGTGTACTGGAATCAGCAGGTCTAAAAGTCAGGAAAACCTCCTGGCTCTGGCATTAAATAGATGTATGGCCTTGAACAGATAATTTAATATATTCAGTCATTGGTTTCCTCTTTAGTAAAATGAGGTTGGGCCAGATGATCTTTAAAGGCCCATTTTAGTTCTAACATTCTATAATGAGTCTGATTTTCATTCAGTAAGTTTAAGATTTTAAGGGCATTCAGATACTAATATCTAACAGAATTAGAAATGAATAACTTGAGCTCAAGACAGGTTAAAACTGGATAAAGAAATTCAGAAATCATCTGAGTAGCAGTGACAGTTGAAGCTGTGGGAGTTGATAAGATCACAAAGTATGCTGGTATAGTAAGATTTCCTTCAGTAATCATTCTTTTTTCAAATATATTTAATCTTCCTCTCTCCATCGATTCCTTTACATTTGACTGTCTATTCAAGTGTCCTCAGTCTTTAAGAAAAGCCCATCTTCAAACTACTATTCATACTCTCCTCAGGTTTATGACCTAACTTGAAGCAGTTATCTGATGCTTTCCCTAACAGCAGCTCTCCAAAAGCCCTTGATTCCCGAACAGCTTAGTGAAAATAAGCATTCCAAAGCCACCAACGACCTTTTCACTGCCAAACCTAATGCCTTTTTTCTCCATCCACAACCTTCCTGCATTTATTTATTCAGGTAGCATTTGACTCTGTGCATCCTGCACTCTTATCAAAAAAGAATCAAAGAATCACAACAAATATCAGAGAACATTTAGTCCAAGCCATACCTACGTGAGCATCCTCTCAGCAATAAAACCCAGAGGTGATTTGATCTAGTCTTTGCTCTGAGACCTTTGAAGAGAGCACCACCTCCCACCGCAGCTTTCTGCCCTTTTGGACAGGTTGACTTATTTGGAAGCTCTTACTTACATTAAGCCTAAGTTTGCTTCATTAAAGATATCATGTTCCTTTTCATGTCCTCTGGGATTCAGCAAAGTAAATCCTTCAAACAGCAAAAAACAACTATCATGCTTTCCCCACCCTAACACATACATAGACCTAAGTCTTCTCCAAGTTAAACATTCCTAGTACCTTTTAATTTATCATGACCTCAAGACCTCTCACAATCCTAGTTAACCTCCTCTGGGTGTTCTCCATTTTATTAGTATCTCTTTTTTAAAAATGTGCCCAGCATTTAATAGAGTAAATTAGAAATTTACTTTTTTGAAAAAGGCTTTCTATAACAAAGATTCACAGTTTGGTATGCAACCCTTCTTTTTTCTGTCCATCATTTATTTACATAATTTATTCATGTTTTACATAAGTAGAACACAGAAAATTCTCCCCCACCTCCCCTAAATCTTGCCATTTATCCATAAAAAATTATTTTGTAAACTTTAGTAAAGAACATTTCTAAATACAATTAAGTCACTGACTTTCTTTAATTTTTAGGAAACTTTTGTTTAAAATTAGATTTGAGAAGTGCTTGAGTTGACACCTCAAACATGAAGAAGGCTTTAAAACTTTTTAGGAGGTTCTTAATACTTCCACTCTTTAATGCACATCTGCAGTGGCATCATGACAATATTTAGCAATTTAGTTTTCTTATTACTGAATGCAACTGGTTAGGTTGCATTTAGGTATGGCTTTAGAAGAGGAATAGTTTTAGAAGCAAAATTGAATTTGTATTACTCTATTAAAATAAACTCAGAAACATGATACCTCTAAATCATCTTTTTTGGATTCTTATGAAAGTAAACACTAATCTTAGTTTTAAGGTGCAAAAATGGTTAGTTCCATGTTTACTTATATTGAAAATTCCAGTGGTAATTTTAATACCGATTAAACTATGCTTTAAGATTTTTGTATTTCAGTTATATTTACATCATAAATCAATGTCAGTCACTAAGTTCTCCATCACTGAAATATGCATTTTTCTTTATCCTTGGGCATCTTGAATCATCTGATGTTGAATGAGGGTTCCTCTGCACTGGGCTTCCATCTTTTTTGGTCGTCTTCAATTTTGGCTTGCTGGAAAGCTATGACTTGGCTGAGGCTATCAAAAGAAGGGTCTTCTCCTTCATCTTCACTTTCTTCCATTCTTCAATTTCTTCTTCCAGTTCAATAATTTTCTTTTTCTTTTCTTTCTTTTTTGGTGGTTCATGTTTTCCAACCACATTTTTAGGACAAGCATAACTTAGGTGACCTGTTTCTCCACATTCATAATACCTAGATTTATCAAAGTAGTTAGTTGTGTCTTGGATGAACTCAGCCACTCTTCCATTGTCAATAGCAATGGTATCACTCTCCCAAATAACTGCTTATTGTTTAGTGCCCTCAAACAGTTTTGTGCAGATTCTTTATCCAAAAACAAGATAAATGCAAGACCTTTGCTCTTCCTGGTATCTTTGTCTTTCATAATAGTAACTCTTGTATGCCATTGTTTGTCAGAGAAAAAGGCAAGTTAGATACATACACAGTGCTCTTCCTTGGTGCTGATCCACAACTCATTTTTCCTCACTAATCTAGACAGCAAAGCTAAAGAGTTCCAAATCTGAGTAGATAGCTCCTTCAGTGAACTGAGGCAAAATCTCTTGAAGTCCAGTCTGGAGGGTGCTTTCACTCACAGCACAAGGTGTCGGGAAATCCTTGGAGTTTCCCCAAACCACTGGTGATTCAATATGACTTTACCTCCATAGTTCCAAATGCATCATCAGGCCAGGTGTCTTAAAGACAAATAACAACAGCGGGTCCTTTCCCCTTGTTGTCTTTCTTTCTATGTATGGGGAAATGTCTATGTTTCTTGGTATAAAGTAAGTCAAGAAGTTCGGAGCTGCTCTATTTTTGACAAAAGGGAGGGCTCCAGAAACTGCCTATATAATTGAAGTCTCCCATGAATTCTACTGGTCTCTAACAGATTATTGAGCTGCTCCCTGAAATTTTCTCTTTCATCTTTCCTTCCAAGCGAAGTATAGTATACTTTAATTGACAGAATCACTCTTACTTCTTTCCCCAAATGCTATCCACCTTATTTCCCTACTCTGGTCCTTAGATTTCCTCTCATGGTATTCTACCCCACTTTTTTCTATCCTCTTTCATTTGAATGTCATACCCTTTTAAGGCCATATTCTAGACATGGGTCTCATCCCACCAAGTCTCAGTGAAACCTACATAAAGTCAGATTTGCCTCCTTGCTTTTAGGGGTCCTCATTGATCTTATCCATATTTGTATGGATATTTGGGGTTACAAGTTTACAAATTGGCCTCTTTTTAAAAAAATTTTGTCCCTTCTGAACTTTTGAGTATCTCACAGCTATTCTACTTTGTACCTAAGTTGTATGGTGGTTACAGAGAGTGTTTTTTTTTTCTTTTCAGTTTAGAGCCCTTTTGTTGAGATTTGCAAAACTCTAGGCAAACACTTTATCTACTCTTTTTAGGTATATTCCCTCCCTGACCAGGAGTCTGTCATTCCTCTACTTTATGCAATGGTTCACTTTATTAGGCATAGTCTCCTGTTCATTTCCAAAAAGTCTTTTTCTTTTGAATCCCTTTCCTTTGATGGAATTAAACACCACTTACATTTCTAAAGTCTTTAGTTTCTTTCCCAAGAAAGCAGTATTTAGCAATGCTTTCTTGGTTTATTCTAGCAACATAATTTGTGCCTACATGAATCACCAGAATTAGGTAGTTGTCATCTGGTTCAACAAGTTTTAGAAGGTTCTCTGTACATCCTTGAAACACACCCTAGGAAGACAGAATACTAGTGTTATTACCATATTCACAAATCATTCTGTTAGGACTCCCATTCAATAAAGAGTCCCCACTCATCACTTTTCAGCTCTTTCTGTGACCTTCATTGGGTGATTTCATCTGACAACATCTTTAGGTCTACACTATCATTCCATTCCTTGCCACCAGTTATCTTTTCTTTTGATCATTAAACTCATTTCTCTTTTAGAATAATCTTTTTTTTTTTCCCTTTAGGTCCAAGTTTTCGGTGATCCTTTTCTCCTTTGTGTAACATTTTGCCAAATTCCAATTTCTTCACATAGATTAGGATTATCCTCTGCCTCTTCAAATAATTTTATTTCTTAGTTTCTTCACTGAATCCTTTATTCAGACTCTTTACGTAACACTTTCTTGTAACTGATGACCAAAAAGTGGAGGTCAAATGGAAACTTTAACCATTAGTCAACATCAAAGAAGGTAAGATACACAAATTTGTTCCCAAGGAACTTGGGATAAGAAGGAGATTCTATGGATATTCTATGTTAATAATAGTTCACCTTTGTATAACACTTAAAATTTATGGAAAAAAATTATTGGAATGTACACATTAATTCAGTGTCACAAGTATTATTGTCTCCATTTTACAGATGAAGAAATTGAAATTCAGAAAGGTGAAATTATTTTTTCCTTGGTAACTCATTCAACCTGGAGCCAGGAAGACCTGAATTCAAATACGACCTCAGATACTTACCAGCTGTGTCACTCTGTGCAAGCTACTTAACATCTGTTTGCCTCAGTTTCTTCTTATGTAAAATGGGGATAATAGCACTTCCCACAGTTGTGAGGAACAAATGAAATATTTGTAAAGAGCTTAGCACGGTGTCAGGCACATAAGAAGTGCTATATAAATGATAGCTATTATTATTCTTAATCCAAGGTTCCTGATTCCAAGTTATACAACATCATGTCTCTGGAAGGACCATAGGATCATAGATCTAGAGCTAGAACAAATCTCAGAGATCACCTAGATCAACCCCCTCATTTTACTGAAGAGAAAATTGAGGCCCTTAAAATTTGCCCAAAGCAACACAGAGTATGTCAGAGATGGGATCTGAACCCAGGTCCCCAAGCTCCAAAACTAGTACTTTTAATTTTGACCCATACTAAGCATTATTCTGAGTTTGTAGTTATTCTTGGTCAACATTTATTGATTGAGAAGGGAAAAAATCATTGAGCAGTCAGCATGTGCCAAGAACACAATAGAAAAAGAAGATAATGAATGGTCTCCATCTTCAATTAACTTTAGTTGAACTGTGGAAACTGGGGGGAAAGAATTTGAAATGCTGACAGAGCATCACTTTTAAGTACAGTAACCTAAGGTACATCTAGGTAGTGAGGGAACTGGCACCATGGAATGAAGTTAGTTAATCAAGGGAGAATTATATGGGTAGAATATAAAATGTTATTTTTACCATTTTCACAAGCACTTTTACTTATATGTAAAGCAATTCAAAGCCTGGGAGGTTCGATAACCACATAGACAAAATAAAGGCTAGAATGTGGTGAAGCAGAAGGAAGGACAGAGGTAGAAAGCTACTCTCCATAGAAGTCCCATTTCCCACTTTCATTTTCATTGGAGACTTCTATCTTGCCACTGAACTTCGAGTAATCTGGAGGAGTGAGACTGACAACTTTTGTGCAGCTCTGCCTCGCTTCAGTCCAATTCATGTACACATCAAGACATCACACTCATTATGTCTTTGGTCCTCTTGGAGAAAAGAAGACAGAACAGCAACGTTGGAGAACAACAAATCTTGGCAGGACTTAGAGTTGAAGAGTTAGAGACCTCCTGTGAGGTTTCTGTTACAGATTCTTCCTTGAACTTCAAGAAGATATGAGGTCACAGGATCTCCATGAGGGATTGAATGAGAGTTGTAAAAAATTTGTAACACCAAGTCTGATCGTGTTCTGGGATAATAGAGTACAATTCAACATCCATCCTCTGATTAAATGTCTGTGCCACTTAGGTGGTTGGTTGTTCTGTGTTCCAAATAGGCTTGGTCCCTGAAAAGGACTTCTGAAGACAAAAGCTTCCCACAACTAAGGCCTTGGAATTGCCAGATCACCCTTCTTGGGAAGAAGAGAGGAGCAAAGGGTTTTCCCTAGTGTGATAATGTACATATAAAAAATACCTTCCTCTCTCACTAAAAAAAGGCTAAAGTTAAAATGTCTGGGCTCTAAGGTAAAGGACAAATAGTAGAACCCATTCCTCTTCCTTCTCTAGCCATGTATCACCTCAACTGAGGACTCCAGAAAAAGCCAGCTAAGCTCCACAACTACATGCCCAATTGAATAATGCCTAGCAGGGACTGCAAAGACTGGCAGACCCCCACCCTGCAGACTCCATTCCATGAGAGACCAGGAGGGGGAAACAGACTCAGGAAGAGCAAAGCCATAGCAACAACTGAACACAATGAAGGCCATGCAGCACTGGAAGACATCAGTTTGCCCTGGTCTCTCACTCCACCAAGGGAGTTCCCATCTACCCCTGTTCCCTGAGCAGGACTATTATTCCTAGCTATGATGCATGTATTTGTAGGACTGCCTGCCCCAGATTTCTGAGAGAATGTTCTACAGCTCTTCTTCATAGATCATTTCATTGAGTACTTCTACATTAATCTAATTTTGTACTCCGAGTAGTAAAACACACACACACACACACACACACAACTACATGAATAAAAGTTTGGGAGCTATGGCATTTGAATGAATGCAGATACACCAAATACCTTGAAACTTTTCTGGGCACCTCATGTAAGGAAAGGGTTCACCAGGTGATAGACATTTGATTTGATCCTCACAACAATCCTCTAAAATACTGAAGGCAAGTACTAATATTTTTGTTTTACAGAGGAGAATACAGGCTGAAAGACATTTGCTTAAACAAATACAGGCTAAATAACAAACTGCTTAGTCAGCAATTTTCCCAAAGCAAGCAAGTGGTGAAACTGGAAACAAAGGCCAGGGGAATATTTTTATTCATTCACAGCTCTATGAAAACCACTCACCTTGTCTCCATAAAGTCCTATAAAGAGCAGTACAGTAATTAAGGCCCAACACTAATGGACTCTATCCTGCCACACCAAGCTTTGAGATGGAACAATCAAGCTCATCCCACACTTCCAGTTAAGATGACTTTGTGAAGGGACACATACCACAGCAAAGCTCTGAGAGGCTACCAATCCATTTTATGTTTTGCTATGTATTTGAAAATTATTTTTTGTGTAAGTTTAGAATGAAACAATTTAAAAGAAAACAGACATTTACAATATATCCATTCAACACAATTCTGAAACTTCTTTTTTTTTTTTTTTTTGCAGGGCAATGGGGTTTAAGTGACTTGCCCAGGGTCACACAGCTAGTAAGTGTCTGAGGCTGGGTTTGAACTCAGGTCCTCCCGAATCCAAGGCCAGTGCCTTATCCATTGCGCCACCTAGCTGCCCCAATTCTGAAACTTCTAAGGATATCGAAATGAAATAGAAAGCAGAATGCAACAATATATTGTTTAAAGGAAACACATTTGAAACAGATTTATACTAAGTTAAAATATGAGGGGCTGGAACAAATTTATTATGCTTCAAATGAATACAAAAATCAGAAATCGCATTTATGATTTTAGACATGTCAATTAAATGAGTGGAAAATTACATTATGCTTTAAGAACAAATAAATAATAAAATATTATTAATGTTAAATATATATTACCAAATATTACTGTATCTAAATACAAGAAAAGCTCATTGAATTATAGGAAGAAATGGACAGCAAATTTCCAACAGTTGGGGATCTCAATATGCCCCTTTCATATCTAGACAATTTAACAAAAGACTAAACAGGAACAATATTAAGGACCCAAGTTCCTAATGGAATCCAGATCATTTAATTCCACTTTTCACTATCAGTCAATGGACACTTGTACAGACAAGAAGTGTTAGAGAAGTTGAGATAAACATTCCTCAACAGGGGAAGTGAGTAGGGTGGAAATGGTATTTGACCTGGGTTTTGAGTGAAGCAGGCATTCCAGGTGTAGGAAATTGTTTGAGCAGACAGAGGTAGGTCCAAGGTGAGTCCAGGGGATGCCAACTAAGCCAGTTTGACTTGAGTGTATGGTTCACATAGAAGCAGGGCTATATAAAGTGAT
Organism: Dromiciops gliroides; assembly: GCF_019393635.1. NCBI lineage: Eukaryota > Metazoa > Chordata > Mammalia > Microbiotheria > Microbiotheriidae > Dromiciops > Dromiciops gliroides. The sequence continues at coordinate 81,596,342 of NC_057865.1, read as the reverse complement.
TTTATATTAATGGGGGCATAGAAATGGTTTGGGGGGTAAACCAAAATGTAAATAGAGAAGGGTTGCTTCTAGTCAGTGTCCAAGCATTCCAAAATGGAGCAGTACACCGCAAATGTCCCAGTGTGGTTATGGATTGGTACAAGGGAATTATGGGAAATAAGGCTAGAGAGGAAGGGTAGATTAAGGCCAGTTTATAAAAGTCCATGAATACCAAGCTAAAAACTTGGGTGGCAGTGTGATGGAGCTTTATGCTTTAGCTTGTTGGGAGTCACTGAAGCCTCTGTTTTTGTTTTGGGTTTTTTTTTTTTTTTTTGGCAGGGCAATGGGGCTTAAGTGACTTGCCCAACGAAACCTCTGTTTTAACTAAAATTTATAATGTATCCATTTTCAACAGCAAAAGTTAGAAGAGAAAATAAGCTTCAAAATGAAGGGAGATTGACTATTGAAGCAGGCAAGGGGGAACCTGCTATTGGTGCTGAAAAAGGACGTGTGCTGTTGCATTTACCAGCCCTAGTCTGCTAAATCAGACACCTGGGCTTTTTTGGAAATGAATACATCTAGAGCAGAACCAAAAGAACACTGTACACAATAACAGCAACACTGTATTATGATCAACTGTGATACTCTTTGCTCTTCTCAGCAATACAACCATACAAGACAATGCCAAAAAAAACTTATGGAAAATGCTCTCCACATCCAGAAAAAGAACTATGGAGTCTGAATGCAGATCCAAGATACTACTTTCACTTTTTTGTTGTTGTTTGTTCTTTCTTGTGGTTTTCCCTTTTGTTTTGATTCCTTTCTTACAACATGACTAATGTGGAAATATGTTTAACGTGTTGTAATGTATATATATGTAATATATCAGATTGCTTGCTGGCTTCTGGAGGGGGAAGAGATGGGAAGGAGGGAGAAAAATTTGGAACTTAAAATATTACAAAAAATGAATGTTGAAAACTACCTTCCTATGTAATTATAAAAAACAAAATAAATTACTATTTAAAAAAAAAAGAAATGAACACATCTAAATTCCAAATAACCTATAGCCTTTGGGTGCCTTTAGCTAGGGCTTTCCTCACTTTCCTTTTACAGATAAAAAGGTTTTTTCGCTCTGTACTTAATATCAGCTCAGTTCTGAAACTATGTTGAGAGGCAGCATAATGTCATGGAAAGATCAATGTGTCTTGAGTCAAAAGACTTTGGTTCAAATCTGCATTCTACTTTCTTAGCTGTTTGATCTCAGGCAAGCTTACTTCATTTGTCTCAGCCTGAGCTTCCTCCTCTATAAAACTGAGATAATAATGATTAGAATACCAACTTTGCTAGGTCAATGGGATGATTCAACTACATCATGTATTTGAGGCATTTTGTGTCCTTTAAGTTGCTATAATAATCTATGTATATCATGATTGATAGTAGAGGGTGGGGTAGGAGAACTCTACATTTAGCAACCAACCTGGTCCCCAAACAAGAACATAAATATCAGAGTTTTGTTTGTTTGTTTTTAAGGTTTCTCTGGAAATTATATTTGCTTCTTTGGGGCACGCTAGCTTCCAACATAAAAAAACCTGAAGTTTCAGGAAACACTCCCTGAGCTGCTTGTTCTCTAATCTTCACATATTTCCCCCCTCTCTCTGTCTGTCTTTGTCTCTGTATCTCTTTCTCTCTGTGTCTCTGTCTCTCTCTGTGTCTCTGTCTCTGTGTCTCTGTCTCTCTCCCTATGTGTGTGTGTGTGTGTGTGTGTGTTTTCATCTCTCTGACTAGACATTTACTCACCCACTCAACATCTTAGATATTGGTTGGTGTCCCATATTCATTCAGATATCTGACTTTGGAATAACTGTTCTCCTGTGTTAAACACTTTGCTCCTGGTAAGGATCCATTTGCCCTCCCCCAGGGATTTCTCTAATTATTGTTATGTGCCACCTGTGCTTCATGCCATGTAGAGGGAAAAGGCTTCACTTCCCAGAACTCCTGGATGGCAGTTTAAAGGGCTTGTGAGAGACCAGTCTTTGAGCTGAAAAATGACCAGTAGGGTTACAATTCCCACTAGTTTTCAGGTCCCTCCTTAGGTTACCACATACATATGTTTCTGGACAATTTAACAAGAAGGCTAGATCTGATAGGAAACTCTCCTCTTCTTCCTTGTTGAATCAGTATCTTTCTTTTCTTTTTTTTTTTTGGTGAAGCAATTGGGGTTAAGTGACTTGCCCAGGGTCACAAAGCTTCTAAGTGTTAAGTGTCTGAGGCCAAATTTGAACTCAGGTCCGCCTGAATCCAGGGCTGGTGTTCTATCCACTGTGCCACCGAGCTGCCCAGAATCAGTGTCTTTCTAAAACCTGTTCTTAATGCTTTAACTGAAGCTAGGCTCAATACCAGTAACCTTCTGTACTATAGTCAACCAGACTCAATTAAACTTAAAAAAATCCACTGGGTCAGATACACCACCTTTTGTGCTATTTTGAGAAGCATCAGCATTCAGTCAACAAGCATTTTTAAAAATTTAAATATATTTTATTTCATTAATTATTTCCCAATTATATGTAAAAAAGTTTTAACATTAATTTTTTAAAATTCTGAGTTTCATATTCTTTCCCACCCACCTGCCCCTCCCCCACTCCAGCAATTAGCCAATAAGATTTGCAAAGATGACAAAAATGGAAAATGATAAGTGTTGGAAGGGTTGTGAGAAAATAGGCACATTGATGCATTGTTCTTTGATCTATGAATGGCTACAAGCATTCTGGAAAACAATTAGGAATTATACATAGAAAGTTAATGTAAAGAATTAATTGTTATTTAAGGTTTTTATGCCTTGGCGCTCACTGGCCTGGGGCTCCACAAACCTCATGGTGCTCCACCCACTGGTTGTAGCCATTGCCAGGGCTCTGGCACCTCACATCATCACCACTCGCCAACACCTACATGAGCCTGGCAAAATTATAATGATTGGAAGCCTAGTGAGGACAGTCATGTGACTGTCAGAGCGGCCATCCCATTGGCTGGGGCTGTGTGAGGTGTTTCTAGGTTTGGGGGAGGAGAATTGGGCATTCTAGGTGGAAGCTGGAAATCGACAGGCGTTCTGTGTATTTTCAGCTGATTCTTGGGTGGTGGTATTTTTTCAGGTATTATAATTTCCCTTTCCCCATTTTATTTCCTTTCCCTTGATCCTACTGATCCTGTTTGTGTGTTGTTTTTTTTTTAAAGTTCGTTCTTGTTAAAATAAATCGTTCTGTTTTGAGGGAGGCTGCCAGTCTCCTTCCTTGCCCCAATATTGTGATGAGCCACTTAGCTAGCACTCCCCACATTACTAAACAGCTAATGTTCTTTGGCCCAACGATACCACTATTAGACCTACATTTTTTAAAAAGAAAAAGATAAAAGAAACAGGGAAGGGTCATATGTCTACAAAAACATAGTAACTCTTTTTTATGATAGCAAAAAAATTGAGTAATGGCTTAATATTAATATGATGGAATGTGATTGTGCTATAAGAAAAGTGGGGAGATGATTTTAAAGAACCATGAAAACACATACAAACTGATGAAGATGAAGAAAGCCGAACCAGAAGAATATTTTATATTATCAATATTAAAAATAAACAAGCTTGGGTCAGCTAGGTGGCACAGTGGATAGAGCACCGGCCCTGGATTCAGGAGTACCTGAGTTCAAATCTGGCCTCAGACACTCAACACTTACTACCTGTGTGACCTTGGGCAAGTCGCTTAACCCCAATTGCCTCACTAAAAAAAAAATTAAAAAAAAAAAAAACAAGCTTGAAGACTTGTAAATTGATGAAGAATGAAATGAGTTGAATCAGGAGAATAATTTATACAATAACAACATTGTGAAAACAAATTATTTTGAAATCTGTATATCATGATCAGTATAATAACCACCTATGATTTCAGAGGACCTCTTTAGAGAGAAGTGATAGATTTAGGGCACAAAATGAAACATATTTTTGAATGCAGCCAATGACAGAATTTTTTTTTTGCTTGATTATAAATATGTTAAAAGGAAATTTTTTCTTTTCTCTTTTTTTCCCAATGTATGGGTGAAAGGAAAAGAAACATAAATTTGTTAACTAGAATTAAAAAATAATAATAATGGCTATTATGTACATAGCTCTTTAAGGTTTGCAAAGTACCTTACAAATTACTTTATAATTATCATCTTATTTTATCCTCTTGATGCCCCTGAGAGGTACAAGCTATTATCGTCATCATTTTACAGATGAAGAAACTAAGGCAGAGTTTTTTTTTTAAGTGGCTTACTCAAAATTACAGAGCTAATAGGTGTCTGGGGCTGGATTTGAACTCTAGTCAGAGGACTTGGATTCAAATCTCACCTGACACCTTCAACACACATGATCTTGGACAAATCATTTCATCTCAGCCTCACTTTTCTCATCTGTAAATAAAAGGATTGGGTTGGAAGAAGGGGAAGAGAAGGAGGGGAGGAGGAAAAGAAGAAAGGTAAGGAAGAAATAGAAAGGGAGAAGGAATGAGAGAATGAAATGGGAGAATAAAAGAAGAGGAGATAGGATGAAATGGAAAAAAAGGAGGAAGGAGAAGAGGAAGAGAGAAGAGGAGCAAGAAAAGAATTAGAAATGCAAGAGAAGAAAAACCCAACATTTCGGAACTCAGAGTTTGTTCTCAAAAGGCATTAGATTACATAAGCAGTTTTATATCTGGGAGTCTGGTCTTTTGAAGTTTCCTTGGCTTTAGTTACCCTTATAGGTGAAATAGGAATCCTGAATGCAAGACTTGTCTGCTAATCACCATTATCACCTTATCATAACAAATATTACGGAGAAATTTGAAGGAGTGGAAAGGAGCTTCAGAATGTTGAATTGTTAACTTGCTCATCGTCACTTGGTGAAAAGGGATGGAACTAGAAAGCAGAGAATCTCTCTCTTCCTCTAAAAGCTCAGCTTACACTCCCCAGTGGGTCAAAAAGAATGGTGGGGGTGGGAGTGGGGGTGGGGGGCAGGGATGAAGGTTACTTTTTTCATTCAGCATTTATCACTCTGCTGCTGGCTGGGCTCCAGTGGCTTAACAATGACCCAAAAAGCAGCTAGGTGGCGCAGTGGATAAAGCACCGGCCCTGGATTCAGGAGTATCTGAGTTCAAATTCGGCCTCAGACACTTAACACTTACTAGCTGTGTGACCCTGGGCAAGTCACTTAACCCCAATTGCCTTACCAAAAAAAAAAAAAAATGACCCAAAAAACCTCACACATCTCCCATGTTTCCCCCAAGGTTCAGAGTAAAGACAAAGACTGTAACATTGTTGTTTAGTTGTTTCAGTTGTGTCAGATTCTCTGTGACCCCACTTGGAGTTTTCTTGGGCAAAAATACTGGAGTGGTTTGCCCTGTCTTCCTCCAGCTCATTCTACAGATAAGACAAACAGAGTTAATTGACTTCCCTAGGGTCACACAGCTAGTGAGTGTCTGAGGTCCGATTTGAACTCTAGTCTTCCTGACTCCAGGACCAGAGCTCTATCTACTTCCATACCTAGTTACCCCAAAAGACTTCAATATTTAAAGTAACAATAATCATTTCAAATTATGACTCCAAGAAGTGCTTTGGGCATGTTAACCCTTCTGAGCCTCAGTTTCCTCAGTTGCAAAAAAGAAGATAATGCTATCTCATAGTGTTTTTGTAAAGACAATTGTCAAGTCTTCAAGGCAACAAGCATTTATTAAGCACCTACTATGTTGCCAGGGATTCAAAGAAAGGCAAAAGACAATCCCTGCTCTTAAGGAGCTCATAATCTGATAGGAGAGATAAATTTAAATTGCTAAACAAATGTTAATTATTGTTGTTATTGCCTCACACTTAATTTGCCAGGCTGATGCATGAAGGAGCTTGAGAAAATTTCTGTCCTGTTACTTGTCTCTAAGGTACGCAAGTTCCCTCTTCTTTGGTGCATGGCATTTGGTAATCATCTCAAGATTATCAATATAATCAATTTAATTATCAATATAATCAATGTAATTGATTATCAAGATAATCAATCCAACACCATGGATGTGCTACTTGACTGGTGGCTGAGCAGCTAGAGCCTAGGGAGGCATAGAATAATATAATAGTATAAATTTTATATTTCCTTGTATGCAACTGCTTCCCTACAGTCTAATATAAGTTTCTTAAGGGCAGTACTTCAGGTAGTTTTTCATTGTTTCTGCATCCTGCCTAACACAATATCTGGTGGATGATGAGTTCTGAATAAATACTTATTGAATTGAAGGAAAACACAGCCATAGCTCTTATCTCATGTATGTGTTCATGCCACTGTCAACAAATGGAATAATAACTACTCACACTGATAATCAACGAAGAGCTTTCTTCACAAACGGGCCAATAGTAAAAATAGTATTATTATTACACTGCAAATTCAAAATCATGAAACCACTTCCCTGTATTCATTATTCATACTAATCCAGACTTTCCCATGTTCCCATTTTACAGACAGCAAAGCTGGCGTTCAGAGATGCCAAGAGAATTGTCCAAGATTAACTGGGACTCCAGCCTACGTGACTCCAAATCCAGTGTTCTTTCCAATATGTCACTTCTGCCTAGGCAGCGAGTTGTCACCCAGTCCTTTGATTTAAGAGAATATGAAGGGAAGAGGAAGATACAAATTACTTCCTCACTTCTGAATATTTGCTCACACAATTCTCCTGCCTGTTCGTCCTTTCCTTTAGGATGCAAGTCAGTTTCCATCTAATTCTGGGAAGCCTTTTCCAACCATTCCAAAGTAATTTCTCCCTGTTCTGAACTCCTGTATCATTAGTTTGTAGCACTGAAATAAAAACAGTACAAAATAAAACCTACTATGTGTAAGCCTCCATCTATGTTAGGTGCTGTGAGGAAGTCAAGAGAAGGTAAGAAACAGTCCTCAGATAAAGCATCTATCATTTATTCCTTTTATTTGTCATTCATTCCTAAATATTAAGCCTTTATTACATACAATTCACTCTTTTCCTTCCATATCGTACCTCCTGAATTACTTTATATCCTCCATGTTGGCTAGCAGAGCCATTCAATTCATAAGCATTTATTAGGTGCCTACTGTGTGCCATGGATGGTAGGGGGTCCTGGGGAGTCCCTGCCCTCAGGGAGCTTTCATTATATCAAAGGAGAGAACTTACACATTTATATGTTTACAAAAAATAGATACTTGATAATGAGGGGATGTGGGGGTCAGTAGGAAGCACTAGACAAGGCCTAAGGAGGTTAAGTGACCTGTTGACTGTCACAAAACAACATGTTTAAGTCAGGACAGGAACCCATATCTATTGACTAATGAAGATGAGGGATCTTCTCTTTAATACAAGATAGGAAGGGGCGGGGAATAAAAAAACCAAATTCTCTAGTAAAATGAGGGGATTCAATTCACTGTCTTTTAAAACAGCTTTTTTTTTTTTTTTTTGGTGAGGCAATTGGGGTTAAGTGACTTGCCTAGGATCACACAGATAGTAATTGTTAAGTGTCTGAGGCCAGATTTGAATTCAGGTCCTCCTGACTCCAGGGCGGGTGCTCAATCCACTGTGCCACCTAGCTCTAAGTCTATGATTCTAAGATCCTCTGTTTGAGATTTTAGTGCCCATCACAGTCTGGCTCCAACCTATTTTTCCAAACTGATTTCACATCTTCTGCAGGAACCTCATATTCCAACTAAACCAGCCTACTTGCTATTCCTCATATGCATCCCATCTCCTATGTTTATGCTTTTGCATAGGATGTCTTTCGTGCCTGGAATGTTCTCACTCATAGTAGACATTTAATAAATGCTTGTTAATTAATTAGGTACCCTGAAATCACTGTTCCCCATCTCATCCTCCCTTTTAACCACTTATTTTCTATGACTGTTTTCCTGTGTATATGGCGTATGGATTCTAAGCTCCTGAAGGACAGGGAGTGTATCTGATTTGTCTTTTATCTTTGTTGCCTTTTGCCCCAGGGTACTGCCCAAAGTAGGTGCCTAATACATGTTTGTTGAATTGAGTTGGATTTAGTTAGGCTTCCACTTAAAAACAGACCAACATTCTGACTAATACTAGATGCAAGCCATTGGCTATTATACATTTGGTGTTGTTTGATGAGTATTGAAAGCAAAAGATAATAAACCAATTTCCTGCCTCTTAACATGACTGCTGCCACCTCTTTTGAAAAAAAAAAACCAAAAAAACAAAACTTCTTTCTGGATTTCCAGTCCAGGTAGATAAAGCTTATACCTCTCAGAGAAGGACTTAGCTAGGGGGTTTGCTAGGAGGGCAAGGAGGTTCTGATGGCCACTCTATTCAAGAAGCTAGGATGGAACAGAGAGAAAAGAATTCTTTTAACTCCTTCCAGAAAGGGAGCAAGAGAAGCGATCATTGGGGATACCACCTAATGGTAGCTTAGAAAGGGGTGGATAGGAGAGGGAAGGAGAGACAGGCCCCTTCATTCAGAAATGTCACAAGATACACAGTGAGTGGGAATCTCCTCACCCCGACTCCATAGGTCACTACAGGCAGAACTCATCTATAGTGAGTTGGCAGTGTAAAAAAAAAAAATTAATAATTAGCTAATCTAACCTGGAAAATTTTATATAATTGTGCTTATGAAAAATTATAACTATATACAGAATTATAAGTTTAGAAAAATTGTAATTGGGCCGTAAATCCCATCTGGGTCGCCATTCAAATGTATAAATATTTTAAATTACTAGCTTAATTTGGGGGGACTAAATCTATTGGAGGACTAATCTGGGAACTTTTGACTAAATGGCTGACTGCTTTTAACTTAATATGGGCCATTTAAAAAGTTCTCCACACTGCTTCCAAAATTGATAAGCAAAAGATTAAGAAGCCTCTTAACTAAATAATCAAAACAGAGTTTATTTATGAGATACTATTTAAAATTAAGAATACAGGGAAATAAAATGTACAACCTGAGTTGCAGAGTCCCTTTCCACCTGCTGGACCTGGAACTTTTTTAATACAATAAGGACCCTTACCGCCTCTTGCCTTAGGGTATGTTCCATTTTCACTGCTCAGCTACTTTCTTCTAACTTTCTTCTTAATCTTCTGGCCTCCTTCCAACATCTCTAGTCTCCATTCCCACCTGGTAGCCCCTTTCTGTCTGTTCCTCTCCAAACTCTTAACCTTCCAGCCTCTCCTTTGCTCCTAGTCCTTTAGCCTTCCTCTGCATCCTTCTCCGTTCCCTTAATCTTGTCAGCTTCCTCTCTTCCTCCTAGTCCTTCGGCCTCTCCGTTCCTTCTTGCTTGCTCTTAGCTTTTTCTCCTTCCCCCATTTCTTAGTGCTCCAGCCTTTCTGCTCTCTTAATCTCGTCAGCTCCCCTTAATCTCGTCCGCTGGCCCCCCTGAGTCTAATTCCCAGGTCTCTATATATTTTCCTTTTCTCTACTCAAATCTCGGGGCTTTTTTTCGCCCCCACAGACCCCAAGCTAATCTGCCAGCGAGGGCTGCAGCTGGGGCTGGGGGGGGGGGGCGCGGTGCTTGAGCATGACGTGCCTCAGCACAGGCTACACCAGAGCCCAGCCTGGACAAGCCCAGGATCTCTGGAATAGATCCACTCAGGTCAGAGGGAGCTGGAGGCTTTTCCCCCCCAGCTGTCTGACCTGGCCTCTCATGTAGCCCAGGGGCTTCTTTTTTTTCTCAACTGAAGTTGAGGGGGAGGGGCACCAGACCCTCCCACACAGAAGAGACCCTGAGGGCCTAAGGTTTTTTAATCTCAGCCCAAAGGTAGGGTACCCAAATCAAAATAACTTTCCACAGCAGAAAGGTCCTACCCCATTCTAAACTTCTACCTCCTCTCCTAAACTACTCCTCCCCCCCTCCCCCCCTCCCCCCCCCCCCCGGGAAAAATGGAGAAAAAAGAAAGGAGATGAGTAAAGAATAACAGAAAGGGGCAAGATCTGTTAAGGAGAAAGTGAGAGGAAAATGACCCCTGCTCAATAATTATCTGGAACTCAGTGGGGATGTGTCAAAGCCTCATTTGTTTTCATTGTCTCCAGAACAGACACTTGCAAATAAGTGCCACAGCCTGCAAGTGCAATTCAGAGTGATGGCTAGCGACCCCTTTTTTTTTTTTTAGTGAGGCAATTGGGGTTAAGTGACTTGCCCAGGGTCACACAGCTAGTAAATGTTAAGTGTCTGAGGCCGGATTTGAACTCAGGTACTCCTGACTCCAGGGCCGGTGCTCTATCCACTGCACCATCTAGCTGCTCCTAGCAACCCCTTTTTAATCCCTATTTCCTAACTAGAAATAGACTCTCCCCTTGTTCATCACTGGGGGATTACTTAAAGGTTAGCATCTACTTGGGAAAGCTAGCTAACCAGAACACAGTTTTCTTAACCCTAATGTCCATAATTATTCTTTGGGTTCTCAGCCAATAGGGGAGGTGACACAGGAAGAAGAGGACTTCATTGAGACCAGCTCAGGGCTATGTGAACCATGTGATCTATTTGCTGGAGGGCAGGGAAAGGGGACTTAGACCTTTGTCTTCAAATAGGTCCGGAGGAGTATAATTTGAATGGTGATGGTTATATCCCTATTGAGAGGAAGAAAGGAAGGAGGGAGGAAGGGAGGAAGGGAGGAAGGGAGGAAGGGAGGAAGGGAGGAAGGAAAGAAGGAAGGAAGGCTCCTTGAAATACATTTTCCTCTTCTGCCCCTCCCTCCCACTTCCTTCTTCAATGTTAGGGCGCCTCAGGTCTCTGTGTGCAATGACCAGTCAAGAGACCTTTGGAGAGCAGTCAACTGCAATCATAGCAGCCGGCTTCTTGGCTGTTATAAAACAACCAAGGGTTATTTAAAAGCAAACAAACAAAAAACACACACCCCAATAACAGCCAAATAACAAATTATTGTCACTTCACATCCTCTCTCAGTCACAACAAACCTTAGCAGTGGCAGCTGGATTCCCCTCCCCCCCAACCCCCATCTATCCCTTTTCCCAATTGGGGAAGTAACGCGAGATCAGTCGGGACCAGGAGGGGGAGGGGTGCTCTGCCCCTCCCTGCTCCTCACCACACGTGGCCGCCACAGCGGTTTGGTGGGAATCTCGAGGAGAATAAAGAAGTCAGAAGGGTCTGTTGTCCCAGGGCCTTGGAGCAGCCCCTGGGCAGCGGCTGGGGCAGCCACGCGGTGGGCTCCCTTCTGCGAGAACAGGTGAGGGCACCTCCATCCTGAAGGCCCAGGAGGAGGTGAGTGTGACCCCGGGAGTGGGAGAGCCGAGAGGCCCCACCCTCGCCGAGAAGCCTTCCTGCCGTGTGTGTGTGTGTGTGTGTGTGTGTGGGGGGGGGTGTTTTAAAATACATTTGCCGGATTTTACGTTATTTCTCATAAATGCCCGGGCTGACTCTGCCTCTATGCTGCGTTGAGGGGTCATGGGAGCCACGTGCCAGAGAGGGACCCTAGGCCATTGGGGGTCAGTTGGCTTCTCCAGCCAGAGGCGGCAGGGCGGTGGCCCTGTCAAGGCCAATGGGATTCCCCTTCGTAGACACGAGGGGAGGTGACACAGGCCTAGGGAAGGGCAGGTATGTGGCTGAGGTTGGACGCGGCCCAATAGGGGGGAGGGGCGGGAGGCGGGAGGCCTCAGCCGCCGACTGACCCTCCTATATGTCGACTTGTGGACCTCTGAGTCACGGGGATAGTTTTTATTTATTTTTGCTCGGACTGGTGATTTCTGTAGTGGAGGTCAGTGTTTCTAAAACTTTCTGGGCTCAAGACCCATTTTAATTCTTAAAAATTATTAAGAACCCCTGAATGCTTTTGTTTATACTTAGCAATACTTACTCTATTAGGACTGAAAAGCGATGAGCTTTAAAATATTAATTCATTTAAAATTTTAAAATCCCTTTATTTGTTGATATAAGTGATATCTTTTTAGAAAAAGAACTATTTTCCAAAACAAAGAAAATAGTGAGAAGAGTTGCATTGTTTTACATATTCTTGTGAATCTCTTTAGTGTCTGGCTTAATAGAAGACAACTGGTTTTTAGACTTCAACCTTCATCCTTCCCCCCCCCCCCCCTTTTGCCTGTTGTCTTCTCTCATTAGAAATGTTCCTTGGGGAAAAAAAGAAAAGAAAAGAAATGTTCCTTGAAGGAAGGAACTGTGTTTTTTGGGGGGAGGAGTGGGGGACCAGGGGACCAGGGTTGCTGTTATTTCTACCCGCAGCACTTAGCACAGTGCCTGTGACTTAGTAAATGCTTCTTTTCTTACTCCTTCCCCCATCTGTTTTCAATCTATTGTGATTGGGTGAAGTATATGGGGAAAAAATCCAGCCTCACATAGATAGCCTAGAGTAGTATTTTAATAGGTGAATAATGTGTTACCATTATTATGAAAATAATTTTCAACTAGAGGACCCCCTGAAGAGGTCTCTGGAACCCCCAGGGATCAGTGGAACACACTTTGAGAACTGGTTCAGAATTTCCTCTACCAGTGACAAATCAACACCTCATAGAGAGTTTAAGTGACTTACATAGGGCTACTCAGAAGGTATGTGTCCCTGGCAGGCCTTAAACCCAGATCTTCTTTGACTCCTAGTCCAGCTCCCTATTCACCATAACATTCTGCCTCTGGGCATCTGAATGTACATCTTAAAACAATAGATGTTCCCCTTAGATGACATATGAAGTCTCTTTTATGCTGCTAGCACCCCTGCTTACTAGTATAGGTCAGTGATCTAGAGGAATCATATAAAGGGCTCGCATTTATATAGTGTTTTAAAGTTTGCAAAACTATCTCATTTGATCCTCCATCACAAAGGCAATGGCTGTAATTTTACAGAAGAGGAGCTTGCCCAGAATCAAACAGCTAGGAAGTGAACTCAGATCTATCCTGATTTCAGGTCCACAGTAGCACTAAGCTGCCAGAAAGAGTAAAGGGGAGTGGTTGAGAAAGTCTTTATGCTTGTTTTATTCCATAAGTTAAAAATAAACTTTTTTTTTAAAAGCATAGTCATTCTTCCGGTCAATTTATACATCCTCAGAGGAGGGCATCCAAAAGAGAAAGGCTAGGATGATGAGGACTTTAAAGTCAGGTCATAGGATCAATTGAAAGAACTAGGGATGCTTAGGGTGGAAAAGAGAAGGCTGGAAGACAGGATAATTGTATTTTTAGTACATGAAGGGCAGTACTGTGCAAGGAGGGTTAAACTTTCTACCTGGTGTAGACCTATAGAGGAAAGTTAACAGAAAGATAGATTTCACCTCAAAGTGATTTCCTTATTCTTGGAGCTTTCCAAAAATGTAATTTTCCCACCCAGGGAGTCCTACAATCCTATTGTTAGGTAATAGAAGAAATAATGAGTACCCTGGCCCCGGAAGCATTTAAGCAGAGTCTGGATAAAAACTTGTAAGGGATGTGGTAGACAAGAGTCATAATTTGGGCACAGTTTGTCCTAGATAATGTGTGGGGTCCCATCTAAATCTGGAATTTTATGTAGTAACATAAATGGCTCAAACCTAGTACTTGAGTGAAAGCTAGCATCTAAAGGTGGATTCCTTGGGGGTAAATTCTTATACTTTAATACCTCCAGGAGTCAAGATTTTATTAGTGTGGGTGTACTCTACCTCCAAAAATACAGGTCACATACTCCTCCTTTTATGGGTGGTCTTCGTGTATCCCAGGAGCCAAAAAAAAACAATCTGGAGGGAAGTCTACTGGCGGGGAACCTCTGAATTTGTCTGTACTAGCTTTCAGAAAAAGGCATACTATTTATTATAGGACTTTGTTAAAGTTAGAGCCTTTCCAGCTTATTAAGACCTATGAAGGCTTAAACTCCCCTACATTAATTTTTACAACTTAAAATCACCTAGGCACATTCTTGTCACAGTGTTTACAATTACTGTTGGCATAGGACTTGGGCAAAGGAGTCGACTCCATTGATTTTTACAAATTGATATTTATAAATTTACAAAATGATAAAAAATTAATTTGCATTGTATTCATCTGTTGTGATTGAGAATTACTCCTATCTTGTTTCTAAAATATAACCCTTCACCTTCTTTTTGGGGGGAGACACTTACTTGGAGTTAAGTGACTTGCCCAGGGTCACACAGCTAGTGAATGTCTGAGACTGGATTTGAATTCAAGTCCTCCTGATTCCAAGGCCAGTGCTCTATCCACTTCATCACCTAACTGCTCCTCATGCTATTGTTTTTTTCAGTTCTAAATACCCTTCCTCCCTCCACCCTCCCCCTGCCCATTGAGAAGTCAAGGAATGTGATACGTATTTTACATATAAAGTAATGCAAAACATATTTCTGCATTAGTTATTTTCTGAAAAAAAGCAAGAATAATAAAGTTTAAAAAATGTACTCTGAGTCTATTAGTTCTTTATCTGGATCATTTTACATCATAACTGCTTTGGAATTGTGGTGGATCATTGTTACGGATCAGAATTACTAAGTCTTTCATAATTTATTATCTTTACAATATTGCCTTTACTGTGCACATTGTTCTCCTGGTTCTTCTCATTTTATTTTCCTTCAGTTTATATAAATCTTACTAGGTTTTTCTGAAACTATCACCTTAATCATTTCTTATAGCACAGTAATATTCCATCAAATTAATATACCATAACTTGGTCAGCCATCTCTCAGTTGATGAGTATCCCTTTAGTTTCCAATTCTTTGCCACCACAAAAAGAGCTGCTACAAATATTTTTGTACATATGTATCCTTTTCCTTTTCCTTTGATCTCTTTGGGGTATAGACTAGTCGTATTTATGGGTCAAAGGGTATGGACAGTTTTATAGCCTTTTGAGCATAATTCCAAATTGTTCTCCAGAATGTTGGACTCATTTACAACTCCTTTAAGAGTGCATTAGTGTACCTATTTTCCCACATACCTTCCAGTGTTTGTCGTTTTCTTTTTCTGTCACGTTGGCCAATATGATGAGGTTGAACTTCACATTTGTCTTAATTTGCATTTCTCCAATAATTAGTGATTTGGAACATTTTTATTACTGTTGATAACTTTGACTTCTGAAAATTGCTTGTTCATATCTTTTGACTATTTATGAATTGGAGAATGGTTCAGTTTTATAAATTTAGCTCAATTACTAATATATATGAAAAATGAGACCTTTATCAGAGAAATGCTGTTGAAATCCCCTTTTCCTCCCCCCCTGCCAGTTTCCTGCTTTTTTTTTCTAATTTTGGCTGCATTGATTTTGTTTGTATAAAACTGTTTTAATGTGATAAAAGTTATTGATTTTGCCTATTGTGAATCTCTGTGTCTTTTGTTTGGTCATGAATTCGTTCCCTATCCAAACCTCTGACAAGTAACTTGTTCTCTGTGCTCACCCACTTTGCTTTTGATATCATCCCTTGTGTCTAAATTGTGTACTTACTTTAAGCTTATCTTGGTATATGGTGTGAAATGATGGTCTATGCCTGGTTTCTACTGGACTACTTTCCAGTGTTCTTAGGAGTTTTTGTCAAAAAATGAGTTTTTCTCCCATAGCTAATATCTTTGGTTTATCAAATTTTATTTACTTTGTATATTGTGTACTCTATTCCATTGATGAATGACTCTTTCTTATCTGATACCAAGTTGTTTTGATGATTTCTACTTTATAGTATAGTTTAAGATCTGGTACTGCTAAATACTCTTCCTTCACTTTTTTTTTTCACTGATTTCCTTTATATTCTTGACCTTTTGTTTCACCAGATGAGTTTTGTTATTATTTTTTCTAGTGAAATAAAGTAATTTTTTGGTAGTTTAATTGATGTGGCAATGAATTAATTTAGGTAGTATTGTCATTTTTATTACATTGGCTCTGCCTATCAATAATCAATTACTATTTCTCCAGTTGTTTAGATCTATCTAAACAACCTATTGTATGTGTGAAGAGAGTTTTGTAATTGTGTTTATATAGTTCCTCTGCATGTCTTGGCACTTAGACTCCCAAGTATTTTATTCTGTTTGCTATTATTTTAAGTAGATTTTTTTCTTGATCACTCTTCCTGCTGGGTTTTCTTGGTAATATATAGAAATGCTAATGATTTATGTGGGTTTATTTTATATCCTGAACCTTTACTAAAGTTTATCGTTTTAGGGGGCAGCTAGGTGGTGCAGTGGATAAAGCACCGGCCCTGGATTCAGGAGGACTTGAGTTCAAATCCAGTCTCAGACAGTTGACACTTACTAGCTGTGTGACCCTGGGCAAGTTACTTAACCCTCATTGCCCTGAAAAAAAATTCTAAAAACAAAAACCAAAAAAAAAATGCAAGCATTTTGATATAAGTTATACATGTGTAATCATGCAAAACATTTCCACATTAGTCAGGTTGTGAAAGAAAACAGACAAAAAAAAACTTAAGAAAAAGAAACAAAAAAAAATATGCTTCAATCTGTATTCAGACACCATAATTTCTCTCTCTGGAAATAGATCACATTTTTCATAAGTCCTTCAGGGTTGTCTTGGATTCTTGCATTGCTGAGAATAGCCAAGTCATTCACAGCTGATCATCTTACAATATTGCTGTTAGAGCTCATGTAAGTCTTTCCAGGTTTTTCTGAGAGCATCTTGCTCATCATTTCACAGTTACTCTTCTTTTTTTTTTTTTTTAGCAACATTTATTTTATTTTTTTCCAGTTACATGTAAAGGTAGTTTTCAACATTCATTTTCATAAGATTTAGAGTTCCAAATTTTTCTCCCTCCCTCCCTCCCTCTCCTCCCCCCTCCACAAGATCGCAACCAGGTTATATATATACAACCCACAAGTGTTCTTTTTAATCAGTTTTTTCTATGGGGGTACATAGTAAGCTTCCTCATTAGTTTCTTGGGATTGTCTTGGATCACTGCATTGCTGAGAGTAGTTAAGTCATTCACAATTGCTCATTGAACAATACTGCTTTCACTATGTACAATGTCCTCCCAGCTCTGCTCACTTCACTATACATTGATGTTCATTAGTCTTTCAAGGTTTTTCTGGGGTTATCCTGTTTGTCATTTCCTGTAGCACAAGACCATTCCACTACAATCATATAGTACAGATTTTTCCATCATTCCTCAACTGATGGACATTCCCTTGATTCTAAATTCTTAGCCTTCACCAAGAGTTGCTATAAATATTTTTTGTACAATTTTTCCCCCTTTTCTCTTTTTCATGATTACTATTGTAAACTGTTTCCCTTCCATCCTATTCCCTTCCCCATGATATTTATTCTGTTATCCATTTTCTTTCATCCTATCACTCTTCAAAAGGGATTTGCTTCTGTCTGTCCCCTCCCCCACTCTGCCCTTCCTTCTTTTGCCCTCTCTCTTTATCCCCTTCCTCTCCTATTTTTCTGCAGGGTTAGAGAGATTACTCCACACAATTGAGTATGTATATTATTCCCCCCTTGAGCTAATTCTAATGAGATTGAGGTCTTTGTGCCTATTCTGATGAGTGTTAGGCTCATTTACTGCCCAGATTAAATAGATTACTACACCCAGTTGGGTGTGTGTGTGTGTGTGTGTGTGTGTGTTAGTCCCTCCTTGAGGCAGCTCTAATGAGTTTAAGGTCTTTGAGCCTTTTCTGATGAATGTAAAATTCATTTACTGCCCTGCTCCTCTCCCATCTCTTCCTCCACTCCATAAGCCTTTTCCTGTTTCTTTCATGTAGGATTTCACCTCTGCCCTTCTCCCTCCCCTAGTGCATTCCCTTCACCCTTTAATTTAACCCTAAAGATGTCATCACCTAGCTAGGTGACACAGTGGACAAAGCATCACACCTGGACCCAGGGGAATCCCAGCCGAAATCCGGCCTCAGACACAAGACAATTTTTTATGGTTCTCTAGGGTCTTGTATTTGAAAGTCAAATTTGCCATTCAGTTCAGGTCTTTTCATCACAAATAACTGAAAGTCATCTTTTTCATTAAAGTCCCATTTTTTCTGCTGAACACAGTTATTCTTGCTAACTGAATTTCCCTCCATCCTACTCCCTCCCCATGTCATTTACTCTATTCTCTATCTCCTTTCACACTTTCAACGGTTTTGCTTCTGACTGCCCCCTCCCCCAGTCTTCCTTCCTTTCTATCACCTCCCCCCTGTAGATTACTATACCCAATTGAGTATCAATGTTATTCCCTCTTTGAGCCAATTCTGATGAGATTGTTTCACTTACTCCCCATCACTTGCCTCATCTTCCCCTCCACTGTATGAGTTTTTTCTTGCTTCTTTTATGTGAGATACTTTACTCCATTCCACCTCTCTCTTTCACTTTCTCCCAGTGCATTCCTCAATCACTCCTTGATTTTAACTTTTTTAAAGATATCATTCCTTCATATTCAACTCATGCCTGTGCTCTCTATCTAAATATACTGCATCCAGCTACCCTAATAATGAGAAAGTTCTTAGGAATAACAAGTATCATCTTCCCATATATGAAAGTAAACAGTTTAACCTTTTAATATCCCTCATGATTTCTTTTTCCTGTTTACCTTTTTATGCTTCTCTAGGGTCTTGTATTTGAAAGTCAAATTTTTTATTCAGTTCAGTTCTTTTTCATCTCAAATGCATGAAAGCCCTCTTTTTCATTGAAGTCCCATTTCCCTCCTTGAAAGATTATATTCAGTTTTGCTGGGTAGGTGATTCTTGGTTGTAATCCCAGTTCCTTTGCCCTCTGGAATATCATATTCCAAGCCTTCTGATGCTTTAATGTAGAAACTGATAGATCTTGTGTTATCTTGACTGTAGCGCCACAATACTTGAATTCTATTTTTCTAGCTGCTTGCAATATTTTCTCCTTGACCTAGGATCTCATAAATTTGGCTATAATATTCCTGGAAATTTTCCTTTTGGGACCTCTTTCAGGAGGTGATTGGTGGATTCTTTCAATTTCTATTTTACCTTCCGGTTAAAGAATATCAGGACAATTTTCCCGGACAATTTCTTGGAAGATGATGTCTAAGCTCTTATTTTGATCATGGTTTTCAGGTAGTCCAGTGATTTTCAAATTATCTCTCCCAGATCTATTTTCCAAGTAATTTGTTTTTCCAATGAGATATTTCCCATTGTTTTCAATTCATTCTTTTGGTTTTATTTTATTGTTTCTTGATTTCTCATAAAGTCATTAGCTTCCATTTGCTCAGTCCTAATTTGGGGGGGGGGCAGGGCAATGGGGGTTAAGTGACTTGCCCAGGGTCACACAGCTAGTAAGTGTTAAGTGTCTGAGGTCAAATTTGAACTCAGGTCCTCCTGACTCCAGGGCCAGTGTTCTATCCACTGCGCTACCTAGCTGCCCCCCAATTCTTATTTTTAAGGAGTTTTTTTCTTTAGTATTTTTGTGCCTCACTTTACCAAGCTGTTAATTGTCTTAATTTCTTTACATAACTCTCATTTCTTTTCCCAATTTTTCTTCTACTACTCTCATTTGATTTTTTGTGTGTGTGTGAGGCAATGGGGGTTAAGTGACTTGCCAAGGGTCACACAACTAGTAAGTAAGTGTCAAGTGTCTGAGGCCAGATTTGAACTCAGGTCCTCCTGACTGCAAGACTGGTGCTCTATCCACTGCCCCTCATTTGATTTTTAAAATCATATTTTTTGCTTTTTTTTTTTATCCCATTCTTTAGCTCTTCTAAGAATTCATGTTGGGCTTCTGTCCAGTCTATTTTTTTTTTGAGGCTTTGCTTGTAGATATTTTCACATCATTGGTTTTTTTTTTTTTTTTTTGATTGTATCTTAAGCTTCCCTGTCACCTTAGTCATATATGGTAAGACATTGAAGAAACCACAGTCGTCTACTGCATCTCTGTCATCAGTTGTCCTGCCTTTTATCTAACCAGTGGACTTCCATGACTCTGGAAGACATAGTGAGGTCTCAACTCTGCCTCACTTAAATCTGGTTCACATCCAAGTCAAAACATTTCTCATTCCAGATGTCATTGGTTGTCTTCAAAAATGAAGGATGAAAAAGAACATATCTAAAACTTTCATTTAATGCTAGCTGACAACCCCTTAAAGTTTGCAAAGCATTTTACATGCATTATTGCATTTAATGTTTACAACAACCCTGCGAAACCGTTTCCATTAATCTCCCCATTTTGTAGGTGAGGATAGTGAAGGTGAGAGACTTGTCTAGAGTAATACAGTTAAGTTTGTGAAGCAGGATTGAAACTTGTGCCTTTCTGAGTCTAGATCTATGACTATCCATTTTAGCGAGCTACTCAACTACCCCCCCCCCAAAAAAAAGACAAAAAAACCAAACCCAAAACAGATCACTAATGCCCCGTGGACCAAAAGGAAAGTCAAGAAACAGCTTCTAGCACCTGGATACAAGCTGATCAGCAGAAATAAAAATACGTAATATATTTCACTATTAAGATGTTATCTGGGGGCAGCTAGGTGGCTCAGTGGATAAAGCACCGGCCCTGGATTTAGAAGTACCTGAGTTAAAATCCGGCCTCAGAGACTTGACACTTACTTACTAGCTGTGTGACCCTTGGCAAGTCACTTAACCCCCATTGCCCCGGGGGAAAAAAAAAAGATGTTATCTGGGCAGCTAGGTGGCACAGTGGATAAGGCACCAGCCCTGGATTCAGGGGACCTGAGTTCAAATCTGGTCTCAGACACTTGATACTTACTAGCTGTATGATCCTGAGCAAGTCACTTAACCCTCATTGCCCTCCCCCCCAAAAGATGTCATCCAAATAATCAACATAACAACAAATGGGTGAGAACTGTGCCTCTGATATAGTACTTAGCATTGCTTCTGACTAGGATTAGCTGACTGAATTAAATATACTGTACATGGATTGGCCATCTTGAAGAACTCATTTTTCAAGCCCAGGAATCAAATTATGAGCAAGTCTTTCTAACCATTTTCCACATCACTGGGGCAGTTTTTATCTCTACAATAGGTTATTGTAGTATACTTGGCCAACAGGTTCTAGGTGGTTACATAATAATGTGAGTGTTGACTCATTTAAAGTTATAAAAAATAAAACAATACCTGGCACTTACTACCACCATTTAACTTTTCTAACCACTTCCTCATCTATTATTTTGCATTATTCCCTATGCCAGGTATGCTCCAGGTTCCTGCATATAGTAGCCCCTCTTCTAGTCAGAAAGCCTGTTGGAGAGCAAAAAATTCATTCATCAAATCATGTGCACCTAAAACAAGGCACTGGGATAAGTGCTGCAAGGGACATAAAGGTGAATTAAACACAGTATCAGGGAGGGATCTTATTGTCTAATAAGGGAAATAATGAGAATAACACAACAGACATTTCCATAACTTTTTGGTTTACAGAGTGCTTTTTATCCCCCTTAATAACCCTGTGAAGTAAGTCATGAAAGTACTATTATCGCAGAGACTGTCTTGCTCAAGTTCATACAGCCCATGTTTAAACCTTGTACTCAGGTCTTCTGATTCAAAGACCAGAAATATTTTCATTATTACACAAGGCCATACAAGGCAGCACAGCCTAAGAGAATGCACTTAACTTTAGTCAGTTTCCATTGGATGGAGCTCGTTTTAGGAAGTCATTATCCTGTTGTATGTCTCTAGAATTAAGCTGTATCCTTCAGAATAATTTGTCACCAGAGAGGGGAACCATTTGGGATCCCAAGCCCAATCATGTCTCTGAGACATGATTAAGCAATACAAAGAGGGCCTTTCTTCCTGAGTTCAGCTCTTGTCTCAGACATTTAGTAGCTGGTTGACCCTGGGCAAGTCACTTAATCCTGTTTGACTCAGTTTCTCATCTCTAAAATGAGCAAGAGAAGGAAATGGCAAACCACTCCATTATCTTTGGCCTCAAATGGGGTCATGAAGAATCAGACACAACTGAACAACAACAAAGCAATGCAAAGAACAGGGCTAAAGTCAAGACAGATCATCAAATATTTATTAAGCTCTTACTGTGTGCCAGGTACTTCACTAAATACTGGGAATAGAAATACAAACAAAAAGGACAGTCTTTGCCTTCTCATGGGGGAAGACATAAATAAAAGGAAGCCGAAGAATGGGGAAGGGGAGAGAGGGGAGGTCTAATGGATGGAGGCATGGAAGATGTTGGAAAAAATCCAGAGTCAGGAGTAGAGTCTGGAGAGGAATAGCTGGAAAGTGACTGGCCAGGCCACTTTAGATTTTGGAAAGGAACTGTCCAATTGGAGCAAGGGACCACAAGGGCAGAGTGAACTTTCAGGGTGAGAAGGCTGCTCTTTGAAGGGGGAATCTTTCTTCTGTCACTCCTCTACCGCAGTCATGCTTCTGGACCACAGGACCAGCTGCTTCATCTCTATCTGCTTCCTTTACAATCCAAAGAGGAGCCTGCCATCTCTATTTAAAACTTCTTCCTCCTTCCCCCTCCTCTCACACAGAGAAGAGTGGAAGAGGAAAGTGGTTTCCTCATAAATAATGTGTGGCAAACCTTTTTTAAACCCCACAAAACTTCCTGAAATACCAGTCACAGGCTAGGTAGAAGAGTCAGCCAAGGTTTCTAGTCTCAAATACTGTAACTGTGGTGGTACCAGTAGAAAGAAACAGGGTAATTATGAAGAGAAATAGATTTGAGGATCAGAAGAGCAGATCCTTTTTGGTGAGATGTGTAAAAAATTTGAGAGACATGATTTCTGGGTAATTAGTCTTTTTATTAATTATGGCTAGTGAGTAATTAATAAAAGGATGGTCATTTGGCCATCTCTCCTAATTCAAAGATAGATCATGGTGGCCTCTTGACTGCTTATATACCCTTGGAAGAGTGGATGGATGTTCCCAACAGTAGGCCATCAACTCTAGTTAACAATCTTGGAGAAAAATGAATACTATAATGAGAGAGAGACCTATTCTAATGAGGGGCTGGGGGGACTTTGATTATGTTACTCTTACTCCTAGACCATTCCCAGCCTGGGCAATATAGACACAAGATCTACCCACCCCCAACCCCAAGGCTGAGTAGAACATAATTGGGCTTCCCCAGTTGGGTGGGGTCTGAATAAGATTGAGGAGAATGTTAAATCCAATCTCATTATCAGCCCTATTCTTGAGAGGCTGATTTGACCTATTAGAGAATAAGGAAATAGGAAGGGAAAAAATCCTGAATTGCCCCAATATTAACAGTTGGTTATTTAATAATAATTTCATTTGACATGTTAAGTTTGAGAGGTATCCAAATGAAGATATACTCTAGGCAGCTGTTGTAAAGATGAAAATTCAGGTCTGCATTTTGTTGCAGAGGATTCATCTAGCAAGGTGAAGGGTGAATGATATTTCAATATTTAGATGATATAAAAGCAAGATTATCCGTACATATGTTTAAAAAAAGAAAAAAAGAAACCATATGCCAGTACATTCCAAGTCATTGAGATCTAGAGCTAAAAGGGACCCTAAAGGCCATGCGGTCCAATCCCTTCAATTTACAGGTAAGGATATTGAGACTCAAAGAAAGGTCATATAGGTAGTAAATAACAAAGATAGGAGTCAAACTCAGGTCTTGGGACTTCAAGTTCAATGTTTCCCCAGTATTTCTATAGGACTTTAAAGTTGTGCAGAAACTTAACGGACATCTCATTTGAACTTCACAGCAACTTATGAGAGAGGAACTACAAGTGTTATTATCCCCATTTATAGATTAAAAAACTAAGGCTAAGAGCATTGAAGTGACCTGTGCAGGGTCACTGAACTGGTAGGTACTAGAGATTGAATTTGAGCTCCTATCTTCTTGACTCCAAATCTAACAATGTTTGTCACTCAAAGCTCTGAAATCTTTGATCTGTTACAGTTGACTGTCTTTATCACCTTCTCTTCCTGCTTTTGTCACCTTGGAACTGTGAGATTAAAATTGGATTTTAGATTATAAATCTACCCTACTTAACCTTTCCCTTAATTTATCTCCCAGACTAGTAAATGGAAGAAGCTTCTGGTTTTCTAGATAGAGCTTTTATTGTATGGTAGTCACAAGGTGATGTTGATTAGAAGGATAGGAAAGTAGAAATACAATACAAATCGTCTTAAGTCTAGGCTTAGTCTATATTCCGTATAAAACTCACCAAAAGCGGAAGGCCACCTTTGGGGCGAGAGACCGAGTCAAGCGCTGTTAACCGAGAGCCGGGCCGAGTCAAACTCCAGTCCCCGTCTGTCTGTGCAGCGCAGCCAGGAGACCAGCGGAGCAGGAAAAAAGGCCCACTTCCATTCTCTCCTTGCCTTTTAAGCTCGCACCCCGGAAGTGGAGTGCTAGCAGGCAGTCTGACGTGCGCAGCAGGCGGACTGGCGTGCGTAGCTCATGCCATTGGTCTCCTCCCCGAAAGCGTGGTCCTTAAAAAAAACTGGCATCTTTCATTTATCCTAACCGACTGTTAAAAAACTTTCATATTTTTTTACCACAGACCTAAGGTGCTAATGTTTTATCTAGGGGGTGAATTGCCCACATCAAGATCGAACTGCTATGTTCTGCTTTCTTCATGAATGGCCATAAGGTGACCTGGACCATAGGATCATAGATTTAGGTTTGGAAGAGACCTTAAATTCATCCAGTTACACTGTCATATTTTACAGATGAGGAAACTGAGGAACAGAGTGGTAGTCACTTACCCAAACTCAAGCAGGTAAATTTGTTTCAGACTCAGGGCTAAAACTTAGGTCCTGTAACAGAATCCAGGGCAGTTCTCATAGTACCAAGATGGCAAAAATAAGCTGCTCAGTTATGGTGGGTTCTGATGACTTCATCTTTATGGGTGGTGTCTTCAAGACTGAAAGATAAAAACAGGTTATTCTAAGCTAAGAGAACCCACTTGACTTGAGCCAATTTCCATCAGATTGATTGTAGTTTTAGTAAGTCAGTCTCCTGTTGCAGGTCTCCAGAATTAAGCTATATTCTCTAGAATAACTAGGCACTAAAAAGGGAATGGTCTGGGATTCTGGTCCAATTGTCTGAGACATATGTGGGAGACAAAGGGTAGGGTAGGGGCACAAATGTTGTAGAAAATGGGGACCAAGCCTCGGGTTTGTCAGAGTAGTACATCAAGAAATAAGTTTTTACCTCTATAAATCATTTCTTGAGGCCAGGTAGGACTATAAACCTTGAATTTTCTCTTGAAAGGGAAAAGGTAGATGTTTGAGTAGCCTAGTCACTACTTCCACAGGTATCAACCCTCTGAATCTTAATGCGTTCATGAAGATTTCCATACAACCGGAGATGAGTAGGAGATTAGCACTTTGATGAAGTAGGAATTTTTATGATCATTGTCTTTTCTGGCCTAAATTAACATGAATCATAATCATATTTTGCATTTATAGAATGCTTTATTCCATTGGTGTCAGACACAAATAGAAATAGAAGCTATTGATCTGTACATCAGGGTCCTTTGGGCAACATATTGACTCAGTCTTAAATTTTAATGTTATCTGTTTTATTGTATTTAAATTTATTTCTTTGATATTTCCTAATTATATTTTAATCTGGTTCTGGCTGTAGAGTTGCCAACTGTTTTATACCATTTCAAGATAGTTCCAGAACTTTCCATAATTCTTCCTTATGAGGTATGTTAAATGGTTATTGGTTAAATTGGAGACCTGGCTTAACCTACTATTACACAGCTAATTAGTGAGGAAGACAAGAATATGAGAACTGCCAACAGGAAATGTGCATCCATGTATGATATTTGTCTCAAGGAAGGATAATTCAAGTTACCTAACATGGTCTTTCCTTCCTCTGTGATCTCCTTGACACCCAGGTTGTCTAGCACTTAGCACTGTACCCAACACATAGTAGCAACTTTAAAAGTGCTTGTTGACTTGATTTGACTCGATCAACATAGTATCTGTTACCTACTGCCAGAACAACAGGTCAGAAATTCCAGGAGTGGAATGAAAATTGCAACTTTCTACCTGTGTGCCTGGTTAGACCTTCAGACTAGTCTGCAGTATTGGTCTATACTAGTCTGCTGGTCTGCATTGGGTCAGGATTCTACATGTAAACCCACAAAGTTGCTTATTAGAGCTATCCTCCCGGGCAATGTATGATCAACCCCTAGGGATGTTCCATGACAGAATTAATTCAATCTAAATTTGTCTGAGGATGGGGAGAAGAGAACTAAAGTAGGGATGGTATTTAAGGGGGAAAATGGTTTTAGATCAACCCTTGTGGTTTCTGGCCTGCCAGTTTTGAGTTCTGTTGACTTTCAAACATGATCCAACAAGGCTGAGCTCTTTTCATATTGGGGGACCTGCTTGGTGGTGAACGCTGTACTACTTCCCCAAAGAAAAAACCATAATGACGCCCACAGATCTTGAGCAAAGGATGTGGCTTTTAGCTGTTGAATGGATCAAGTCAATTTTGGTTGCAGCAGCTAGCATAATATTTCCTGAGGTGTCACAGGTTGCCTGCAGCTGGACAGATGAAATCAACAAACCTTGAGAAGTTCAGTTTATTGTTGTTGTTCAGTTGTTTTTCAGTCATGTCTGACTCTTTGTGATCCCATTTGGGTTTTTTGGGCAGAGATCCTGGAGTGGTTTGCCATTTCCTTCTCTTGCTTGTTTTACAAATGAGCAAACTGAGGCAAACAGGGTTAAGTGACTTGCTCAGGGTCACACAGCTAGTGTCTGAGGCCAGATTTGAACTAACAAAGATGAGTCTTCCTGACGCCAGGCCTGGCACACTATCTACTCTGCCACCTAGCCCAGTCTTGATGCTCCTCACTGGGGCTTACAAAATGTTAGTAAGAGCCCTGTGCTTTGTATATTTTCAGGAAAAATGCATAAGATTAATACTTATTTAATTTTATTTAAAAGGGTGGGAGGGTGGAAAACAAAAGCATTTCTCATGCTAAATTGTTCAAAACAACAAGTGTCTGCTCTAGGATATAAAACTTGCTTAAAGCCTGATGTGCACGGTAGTACACTGCACTTGGGAGTAGAGAAAATTTAGTTTCAAATTCCAACTCTGACACTTAATAACTGTGTGATCCTGGGCAAGTCTTGCAACATTTGAGTACTTTCTCCCTTAATAGAATGTAAACTCCTTGAGAACTGTCAGTGCTTAAATGCTTGTTGATTGGGTCTGTTTCTTCCTTTGTAAAATGAAGGTAACAACAGTACATAATTCATACAGTTGTTGGGAGGTATCTCAGATGAGATACTCTATGTAAAATGTTTTGCAAAACTCAAAGTGCTATAAATGTCATAATTATTATATTCTATACTCAGTTAATAAATATTTATCAATTGCCGATTATGTGCTAGGCATTGTGCTAAGTTCTGGAGATACCAAGAAAAGTAAAAGAGTCTGTCTCAAGGGAGGTTACAGCCTAATGGGAGAGACAACATGCAAACAATTATGTAGAAACAAGCCTTATTCAGGATACATTTGAGGTAACCAATAGAGGGAAGGCATTACAAATAAGGGGGAATGAGAAAGGCTTCCTGTAAAAGGTGGGGTTTTAGCTGGGACTTGAAGGAATCCAGGAGGTGGAAATGGGGAGGGGGAGCATTCCATGCATTGGGAGACAGCCAATGAAAATGTACTATCACCTAGGCAATTAGTTGGATAAATGACACAAGATACAATCCAGTTAGGAGGGTAGGGAGTGATATCCTTGTGCTTTAAAGAGAGCTTAGCTGCTTCATAGTATATCTCTGTCCCCCTGGGGAGCCCATTAAGAAACTATTTTCAGAGCAACAAAAATAAAAGCTTTTATTTGTTCATTTGAATATAAAACAGGCGTTATCACAGATGTACAAAGCGTACTGGTGGTTTAACATACAAGAAGGTTTGCTGTCCTTTGCACATAAAAACTTTGTTTGAAACTGTGATTGGCTGAGTATATGAACTGCTCTAACCAGTCACCACACTCTATGAAATAACGCTGCTAACATTCAACTGATAAAAGGGACAGTCTCCCCTTGGGTAAAGTGTCAAGCAGGATTAAATATATATATATATATTTATTTATATATATATATATAATAAACAAGCACCATGAGGAATCTGCTCCTGTTTGATTAGGGGTGTGTGTGTGTGTGTGTGTGTGTGTGTGTGTGTGTGTGTGTGTGTATGTGAATGTTCATTGTGTACCCTCTCTTTGTGCAAATTGATTACGTGGTTTTGTCTGACTTCAAAAGCACAAGGTCACAAGACAAACATTTTATATATTCTCATGAATGGTTTATCTACAATACAGTTCCTATTACAGAACAATCCTTCTTTATTGCTGAATCTGGTGGTATCAAAGGGTTGCCTTCCATTTTGCTTTGCACTACAGTTGCTCCAAATTCAGTCCTTTATCCTTTTTGTGTAGAAAACTCAACAGCACAGATGACAGGTTGCAGAAGAGATCCATTATTATTAACTCCTTTCCCAACTGCATTGCAGCATGTCTCTCCCCTCTCCCTCCTCCATGCATGTAGAGTTGATTTGGTGAAGGCTAAAATAACATTGAAGTGATGGCTAAATTTGGCCAAAAGGACTGAGGTGGAATTTCATAAGTTACACTCCCTCAACCCCACCCCACCCCCACTCCCCACTGGACAATTATATTTTGTAGTTGATCAAAATCATATTTGAAACTTAGAGCCAACTCTCCCTTAGGACAAGGAGATTGAATGTGTACAAGGTATTTCTTATTTTATATATATATATATATATATATAATATTTATTTAATTATCTCCCCTCCCCTTTGCCTCTTAGGAAATACAGGACCTTATATTATATAAGTTCTCAGATTGTGTGTTTGGAGCATATGTTTAGAAATATTAACACGGCAATGAAGTCCAAAATTGTGATCTAAAAAGCAAATGCCTTGTGGACATGGGAGGATGTACATGCAGACAAATAAAAATTGTGCCTTTAAAAAAATACTCAAAATAATCCACCTTGGATTTTGGAAGTCAAACAAAACTTTCTTTTAGCAAAGGGCCCACTACTGAATGCACACCGCAAAGTCAGACATAGACATTGCCTAAAAGTGTCATTTAAAAAAGAAAAAGGATCTAAATTTTTCCCAGCAACAATCTCAGTCATGCATATCCAGTAACAAGAGAGCTATCACAGGAGCCTATTTGGGACAATTATAAAATAAATCAGTCTTGGGTGGCTGCTGATAGACTCACTCTGGTCAGACACAGACAGGCCATCTTGATTTAGAAATGTACTAATGAGCTCTGAAAATTAAAAAAGGGGCGGGGGGGGGGGGGCGGGGATGGAGGGAGGAAAGGAGAGACAAGAATGGAAGTAGGACCTGAAGTTCTATTTATCTATGGGTAGTAAAATGAAGGCAGCTGTGAAGCATGCTTTGTGACTCTTCCCTATTGATGGCCTCTGTTACAGGCTACCAGGGCAGCTCAGCTCCTTGAAGAACTTCCCTTGGTCTAAGAGACCCTGGAGAAGAGAAACTCACTAGCTTGGTTATAGGCAGGAGGAGAGAAGACCGTTTATCTAATTCCATTCCCTAAAGTTGTCTTGGAGAATGTGCCTACCCACTACAATGGCCATTGGGAGGGAGAAATGAGACCAACTTGGTGCAAGTGACCATGTAAAACCATTCCTTATCATATCACAACGATAACAGCAATGAAAAAAAAATAAACACACCAACAAAAATGATGGGGAAAACTTGTGCAACAGATTCTTGCAGCTAGGAAACAGTGCTATTTGCCAACCTGCCTTCCTAAAGTCTAACAAGTGTAAGCACATGCCAGCACAAATATAGTTATTGTTACCTCTGTGGCAAAGAAAAAAATATTTTAGTGCATGTATAGCCTTAAATTCATCTACCATCTTCGAGATGGCAATAATTTCACTTGCTGGTATCTGGTATCTAGAAGAAACTTTGAGACAGGGTTACTTGGCAATCCACGATTGCTTTCATCAGAGAAAGTTTGTGTGAGTTAACACTCAATTATCTACAGTAGAGTGGGGGTAAGGGGGAACAGGGACACCATGCAAGTGACAAGTTCTGCATTTTAAACTTTAAAATCTTTTTGTCCTTAGTGAATTTATATTTCATATATATATATTTGATGTGATACTATCCACGCAAGATAATACAACACTTTTTTATATTAGCAAACATTACAAGACTTTAATATTCTTGAATGTTTTCTCTTTTATACTTCTAAAGAGATCAAAATAAATTAAACGTTTTGTACATAATTACATATGAAGAAGTTAACTTATTTTATCTTTTTAGTTTAGTACAAAGATATCTGCAAGATAATTGCCGAAATACACCTTATTTATAATTTCTTTCTATGCTAACACCAAAGGCCTTTGTTAGCCTTTGTCCTTCGGCACATTTCTGACAAAGAAAGCTGCTATATTCTAATTGGAAGGTGCTATTTGGAAAGTTTTCGTACCTCAACACGTTTTCCTAAAACAATGGGATCTAAAGATGGCTTCAATTAGTTAACAGATCCACGGTTGGTAAGATTGATGACACATTAAACAGTGAAAACAATTCTTTGTCACACTATGTAAAATTGTTTAAAAGAACCCATTTGGAGGGCAGAATTTTTTTAAATTGCTACTTCAGCTCAAAGTAAAGTACAAAGCCACATTTACGCAGAAAGCACTTATCCAGTAAGCTGGAAGAAAAAAAAGAAAGAAAAAGAAAAAAAGAAAAGAAAAAAGTTTTAAAATGGGTTTTTCCAACAAACCAAAGGCAGTAATCCCAAAGTCCTTCTGAGCTAAAAATTTAGTGGTAAAGGAAACACATTTCACATTTTATTCCCCGGCCAATTGTGACTGCTTTGAAAAGTCGTCGTCATCGTCGTCATCATCATCATCACAATAACAGAAACAGTTCCAATCTGATGAGCATCACCCTTACTTCTCTGCACAATTTTAGTGGACAGTGAGAAAAATGTATACATCTCTAGTAAAGTCCATGGAAGCCAAAGGGAAAAGACTACATGTTGTAGGCCACATAAATTGGATCTAGCTGGTCTGCCAAAAATCCATCTCGTAGGTGCATACGCTGCTTCTCTCCACGGGAGTTGATAGGAATGACACCAATGTCCACCACCACCACCACGCCTACAATCAGGTAATGTTCCTCTAGAACCACATTTGTGACTAAGGGAACAAGGTCCAAAGCTTCTTGTTCTGATCCATCCAGCTCAACCACGACGACCAATAAGTTTGTCCAAGTAAACACAGCACTAAGAGGGGAGAAGATAAATAAATCATTAGTATGGTAGACAGGGTAAAGGTTAAAAAAATTATTGTTTTTCTTTTTCTCATCACTGTCATTTCCTGACATACCATCCCCATCTCTTCCCACTGAACCCTCCCTTGTAACAAAATAAACAGTTAAGTATAACCAACAAAAGGACCACATCTGATAGCATTTAAGACATTTCTCCCCATACTCTTCCTGCCCCCCTCCACACTTCTAAAAGGAAGAAAATATTTCATCATCTGTTCTTCCAGACTAAGATTAGTTACTGTAATTAATCTGAGTTCAGCTGCCTTTTAGTGTTCTTTTAAATTATGGGATGGTAGTAACATTTTTCTCTTCATCTTGCAGTCTTCACTTCCTGATTCATGTCTTCCTATGTTTCTATAAATTCCTCAGATTTAAAATTTTTTCTTACAGCAGAGTTAACATTACATTTATATTCATATACCACAGTTCAGTCATTCTTTCTCCAATCCATGGGTACCCAACTTTTTTTTTTTCTTTCTTTTCTTTTTTTTTCTTTTTTGTTACAAGAAGAAAGGCTGTTATGAATATTCTGTCTTTCACCTCTTTGGGGGTATAGATGACAGTGTACAGTCACAGGGTCAAAGAATATGAACAGTTGGTGACTTTATTTTTTGGTATAAATCAACGGTAATTTATACTAGCAGCAGGGGAGATCAAGAAAGGCTTCACATGACTTTTTTTTTTTTTTTGCGGGGCAATGGGGGTTAAGTGACTTGCCCAGGGTCACACAGCTAGTAAGTGTCAAGTGTCTGAGACTGGATTTGAACTCAGGTCCTCCTGAATCCAAGACCGATGCTTTATCCACTGCGCCACCTAGCTGCCCCTTCACATGGCTTTTTGAAGGAAATTTTGAAGGAAATAAGAGCCTTGCCAAAATAAGCCAAGCGGGTCATCTGACAAAAAACATACAATTCATCATCCACCTTGGTGGCCTTCTGTGGCCATAGGTCTGTGAGCACATGGACTTTCCTCCATGTCAAAGTGAGTCATTAGAAGAGGATTTTTATTGGCAATAATAACAACAACCTGTATTTAAGTAGCTCTTATATAACACTTTAGAGATGTAATGTGGTATATCGTATGACCCTGGGCAAGTCACTTAACGTTTCAGTTTCAGGCAGCTATTTTCTAGGTTTTGCTTATTTATGGAATGAATTCTCACATTAAATAAATTTCTACAAGACTTCTTAGCCTGTTGTCCACGGGCCCCCAATGGGTATGAACAGATTTTAGGGTATGTATTAACTGAAATTGAAAAAAAGAATTACATCTTTATTTTAGTGTGTGTGTATGTGTGTAAGTGTAAGCATAAACATTTGATGTAGTGATTTAAGGTTTGCAGTTGTTCAGTCATATCTGACTCTGACTCCATTTGGGGTTTTCTTGGCAAAGATACTGAAGTAGTTTGCCATTTCCTTCTCCAGCTCATTTTACATATGAGGAAACTGAGGCAAATGGGGTTAAGTGAATTTCCCAGGAGCACACATTTGAACTCAGCAAGATGGGTCTTCCTGAATTCAGGCCAGACACAATATCCACTGTACCACCTCACTGTCCCAAATGTTTGCAAAGCACTTCACAAATATCTCTCTTGATTGTCACAACCACCCTGGGAAGTGGGTGCTATTGTTATTCTGATTTTATAATGAAGAAACTGAGGCAAACAGGTTAAGTGATTTGCCCAGGGTCTCACAGCTAGTAAGTTTGAGGTAGGATTTGAACTCAGGGTCTTCTTGACTCCAGGTTCCCTTTGTAATCTTATGTATTTTATTAATTTCAAAATATTATTTTGAGAAAAGGTCCATAGGCTTTAATAGACTCTAAAGGGGACCTGGCTCCCTAAAAGTTTGAGAACCTCTGCTACAAACAATTTTATAAAGCACTTCCACTGTCTTCATATGAGCTTCGTGGCAACTCTGTAAATAGCATAAGCACTGTTAGTATAGAGAAACTGTTTGAGAGAGACGACCAGTGACTTGTTCAAGGTCCCATAAATCTTAAGGGTCAGAGCTAGGACTCTCTTGATTATGTGCCCACAATATCACCTCTCTCTGGAGGTCTTCAAACAATGACTAGATAACTTATCAGGGAGGCTATAGAGGGTGTTTCTGTTCAGATAGAAATGGCACCTGAGAACCCTTCCAACTGTCATGACAATGGTAAGGTCCAAAATGGTGGAGCAGTTCAGAGGACTCCTATAAAACCTGAATTCACTTAGATCTGGGCCAAGTTGAGTCTGAAAAAAAGCAGACTTATTAGGCCTATGTTTTCTTCCCAAATGAGATCATCCTGCTAAGTACAGCTTGAAAAAAATCAAATTACCAAACCCTGAAATGTAGAAATTTATAATGTGCAGTATTAATTATCTTTTCTCTCAGTGTTGGTTTTTTTTTCCCAAGTAATATAAAACTTGGCCATAAAAATCTGCTCCAGGTTAACACTTTGTTGACTTAGTTTTAAGGAAGACTGAAATCTTGTTCTAATGGGGAAAAATGCACCGGTTAAGCAAAATTCTCTAAAGTATGGCTGCAAAAGGAAGGCCACTGGATGAAAGGTCTTCTAATTCTTTGTCATTGCAACTGAAAAGGTAGTGGACTGCACAAAATTTGCAAGTAAATGAGGACACAGGGTATTGATTTTAGGAGTAAAATAATCACGAACATCCTGTTATAGAGATGTATAGTAGGATAGAGAACTGGCTCACGAATGAAGATAACCTGGGTTCAAGAAAACCTACATCTGACTCAGACTGGCTGTGTGACCCAGGGCTAGCTGTTTATATTCTCTGTGCTCCAGGAAACCCCAGGACTCTTAAGTTGTAGAGAGACTGCTGAGTAGCATCAGTTGAGGGATTTTCTTCTCCTGGGAAGTTCCCTATACCAATGAAACATTGCCTACCAAACTTATATCGAAACTATCCCTTAAAGATCAGAAAACACATTTAAAACATTCCCTACCTTCCCCAGGATTGTTGGCTGATATGAGGGTCAAGTGAAATAACACATGTAAAACACTTTATATCCGGCCTCAGACACCTGACACTTACTAGCTGTGTGACCCTGGGCAAGTCACTTAACCCTCATTGTCCCACAAAAAAACCAAACGAACAGCAACAACAAAAACCCCCAACACTTTACAAACCTTAATCTCTATGTAAAAACTAGCTCTCCATAGCTATCATTGTTGGGCCAAATAATTAACACGAGTGAGGCTGTTTGGGGTGAGACTACTGGGTTTTTTCTCAGAGCTAATATATTCCTCATGACACCACTGTCTCTTAAGCAGAAATGAGAGGAATAGGCGTAGTATGGCCGAGAGTCCACATAGGTAAGAGATGAGTGGGAAATAATAAAGCGGGTTTTTTTTTCCAGTGACAGATGATGACCCTAACTTAATGATCAGGTATTTGATCCATCAAGCATTTACCTACAGTGTATCTGCACTACACCACTATGTACCAGGCACTGTGTGAGGCTCTGAGAATACAAAGACAAAAGCAAACAGTTCCTCTTCCAATGAGCTGCATTCTAAGTGGGTGGGGCAACATGCATGTGTGTCTGTGTATATACACACATATACATATATATATAAAATGCAACCTGGGTTTGGAAAGCACTTGCAACTGCGGGGGGATGGGGCTGGGGTGGGGGGGAGATGGTGTATGGACAGTAAAGGCCTCATTTTCTTTTTTCTTTCTTTTTTTTTAAGGCCTCATTTTCAAAAGAGTGGAAAGATGGGAGGGAAAGAAAACACATTTGTGTTAATGTTTATTGACTGACAATCTTAAAGAAGACCAGGGACTCATTTATCCCTGGGCTTTTCATCAAACAATAAGTCCCTTTGCTTCTTGGCCATATCTTCACAGGCAAAGGAAAAAGGGAAACTGAAAAAAGTATACACATTTTTTTCCCAAAAATCAGTCCTTACCAGTATAATAACCTTTTATTTACACTGTATATATCTTGTATGTACAGAGTTATTTGAATGTTGTCTTTGATGACAGGGACCAAGGTGTATCTACCAAACTTAGCATTAGGAGTGACTTCCACTAAGTGTTTAATACTCATTAATAAATAATAGTTGACTGATTGATAATACATTGAAGGTGCATGCTCAGAGATGAACTGGTTGTATCAGATTTCTCAACTCAGTCATTAATTGAAAAGGTGATGGTTGTTCCTCCTTTGTTTTTGAAGAGGATCAAAAGATATTATGAGGGTGATATCCTGATTGATATATGTATGAATTTTGACCTCCAAGACAGAGGCCTAGTTAGAAGAGGGAAAGAAGGGGTTAGGGGTTCAGTTTGCTGTGATTTTCCTACTTATTGGCAGGGGGGGGTCTTCTCCTGCTCTGTCCCCTAAGACCTCAGATTTATTCTGAAAAGAGATCAGGATGAATTTTGAATCTTTTTCATCTTTTTAGAGCCTTAAGCTCTAAAAACACCTACTAGCTCTGTGACCCTGGGCAAGTCACTTAACCCCAATTGCCTCACTAAAACAAACAAACAAAAGAAATCATGGGATAGAATTCCATAACACAACTGTTGGGGTACCATATATCAGATAGGCGGAGCCTCAAGAGACAACTAGATACTTTTTAAAAAACTGGATAATGGAGGAAGATAATTCAAGTTGAAAATGTTTTCTTAGAAATAAGAAAAAGGAAAGTGGTGATTGCACTGACCTTTAATGTTTTGTTTTTCCCTTAAGAAAACTAGAGAACTTGAGTTTGGGAGGAGAGGAACGCTTTGACAGTTAAGGGGGTTTTATTTCAGTGTTTTCATTTTTAGATGAGTGAACTTGCACAGTTTACCCAGAAAACTTCAGCTACTGTGCTCTGCCAAACATGTACTCGCTCACAGTGACTTACTGCAAATGCGCGGGCTCAAAAGAAACAGTTAGCATTCCTTCCTATCAATGTCGTCAAGAGTTAAAAAGGACTTGAGGAGGAGGGATGTCAGCGTTTTCCCATTAGGTTTTTTCTGCTGTGCCCTCTACACGGTGGTGCTTGTGCTTGGGAGGCCAAACTTATCGAATCTCCCCTAGGTGAGAGGCTTGGTGTCCTTGGGCAAGCATGCCCACTACTGCCTGTTAGCCACTTAAGCATTTATTGAGTCTGCTCCATGCCAGATGTGTGCCAAGCACTGATACAAAGAAAACCAAAAACATAGTCTTTGATTTCAAGGAACTCAGAGTCTAATGGGAGACAAACAAAAACTCGGTACATGCAAGAATATATAGGAGAGGTGGAAGGTCACTTCAGATGGGTGGCACCACTGTGAAGGGAGACGAGGCTTTCCTGGTCTTGTAGAAGGGAGATTTTCATTGAAACTTGAAGGAACCCACAGAATTTAAGAGCAAGGGAAGGAGGGGAAGTCTTTTACACAAGGAGGGCAGCCATTGAAAATATATGGAGAGTGTTTGGTTTGAGGAAGATCAAGAAGGCCAGTGTCATGGGACTGCACCATGTTGGGGAGAGTGTGGTACAAGAAGACTGGAACAGGAGGAAAAGGCCAGGTTAACAAGGGCTTTAAAAGTCAAACTGAATATTTTATATTTGATCCTGGAGCTAATGCCAAAAGATCTAGGAGGAGGAGGAGGAAATCCCTAATTAAAGTGAATCCCCTATTTAATCATTAGGCTCTAATATTATGTCCCTGGGCTGGAAAAGTTAGCTAGATGGGGAAATCCACCAAACCTGGCTGACTTAGCTCTTAACCTCCTACTTAATCACATTGGTGAGCTTGTAGTACAGATGCAAATATGTTTAAAAGCAGCTGTTTGGTCATCTAACATGGCTGTTATTATTTATAAAGTGTCACTAGCATACAGGGCACTTTACAACAGATTAAATGGACTAGAGATAGATTGAAGCCCCAGCCTCTAGGGAGGGTAAATATTTAAAGCACTTAACTGGGCCAAGGCTCTGTTATGGACTTGAAACCTGGTAAACTGCTTTACTGCACACAGAATGACAGGGAGTATTTGAAATAGGTTGTTTGGGGGGCATAAGGGGGGAACTTGGTCAAATTAATGTAAGCCTTCCTTTGAAAATACCTCCAACAAAACTTTGACGTAATGTTCTCCTCTTCTCCCTTCTCAATATAAGATTTTCCCACATACCTCATACATTTATTTTCAAAGACCCCAAGTGACAGCTCATACTTTTTTTTTTTAAATCCCCTGTGTCATGTTTTCCTTAAGCCAAAACCCTCGCTCCAAAGCCTAACAAAACTTGGCCTCCTGGAAAACATTACCAAGTAGTTTTCACTGTAATAAAAATAAAATTAGTTCCAGGTAAAGCATGATATATTAACTTTGAGCTGGGAGTGCTTTTTTATTGCTAACTTATTAACCCCAAGAAAAATAAAGGTTTACAATTGAAGGCCCAGAAACACTTCCTTAGCCATTCTATCAAGGCTCTCTTCCACCAGTGTTTTACAATGGCAGAATATTTTTGCTGCAACCATTTGGAAAACTTCTCATAATCACTAATGATTAGAAAAAAGGCAATGAAAACAACTCTGAGGGATTACCTTGTATTCATCAAATTGGCAGAGATGGCAAAGGGTAGAAAAATTAAACATCTGTGGGGCATTAGAAAACAAACATGCTAAGTCACAGAGTGGAGAAACTATGAATTGGTTCGACAGTAATGGAAAATAATCGCAAATTATCAAAGGAATGTTACTAAATTGTTAATGCCTTTTGATCCAGAGGTCCCACTATTAGAATAATACCCCAATTTACCATTGAAAGAGGACCCCAGGGGCAGCTAGGTGGTGCAGTGGATAAAGCACTGGCCCTGGATTCAGGAGGACCTGAGTTCAAATCCGTCCTCAGACACTTGACACTTAATACCTGTGTGACCATGGGCAAGTCACTTAGCCCCCATTGCCCTGACCCCCCCCAAAAGAAAGAGGACCCCAATGTATCAAAATATTAAAAGCAGTGATACTTGTAATAGTAAAGTGCTGAAAACAAACTAGGAACTCAGGGATCGAGGAATGTGAAAAAACTATTATTCATAATTCATAATATTCAAGGTACCCCAAAAGCTTTTAATAACTTAAAACTGCTCTAAATCTTTTGGGACAGCTGGTATTACTGTATTCTAAGGAAAAAAGAACAGGAAAGATTCAGAGACACATGGTAAGATTTAAATGAATTGATACTGAATGAAGAAACCAAAACCAAAAGAATAACATCAACCATGAGGAATATGAAGACAACTTAAAAAAAAAAAAAACAACAAACAGCTTTAGGTTAAACACAGTGGATAGTGTTGGCTCCAGATTATTAAAGTAAAGGCACCTATATCCTTTCTGTCCAAAGTAAACAATAAAAATGGAAAATGGCATGGACTGTTAGTTGAATAATTCCCTTTTTTTTTTTTTTTTAAAGTGAACCTATGCTTTCTTTGGTGCAGGGAAAACTGGAGAAATATAGTGAGGAAATCCTAACCATTTGGTGAGGAATTTCTTCTATCCATCAAGGCCAAGCACCTACTGCTTTAGAATTTAAGCCTCACTGAGGGATTAAATGACTTACCCAGGGTTATACAGCCTGTGTGTATTGTGTCAGAAGCTAGACAGGAACCCAGGGCTTCCTGATTCCTGGGGTCAGTACTACACTATGCTGTCCCTGTGCCATAGTGCTGACTTTTCATAGATTCAGACTGAAGCCACTGCTCTGTCCCCCACCCAACCCCAGTCTAACAGCTTTTTCCTAGAAAATAAGTAAAGGGCTTGTTTCTTGGGAATAACAATGGCTGCATTTATTTAGCATTGAGGATTTGCTTCTTCTCATTCGATCATCCTTACAACTCTGTGAAGTTGGTGTGGTCGTCCCCATTTTACATGTGAGAATACTGAGATGCAGGGAGGTTTAATTGTCCCAGGATCACACTGCTTTTCTGAGGTGGGACTGGAATCCAGCGCTCTCCTCGCTCCACCGTGAAATTCTGCCTCTCTACGGGTAGGAATGATTAGTCTGTCCTGAAGAAGCATTCTGTTATCTCGGTAAAAGAAATGTTTTCACTGTAGTTCATAATGACGCCAGGCTCCACAATTTGCTACTCACCATTCTGTGACACTCTTATGGGCTCTGATTACTGAAGTCTCGATATCAATTGGATGATACCTCATTCCTCGTAACTCCATAGCTTCATCTAGTGCACCCACAACATAGAGGGCATCATGGCGCTCTGTTTTTTGAACCAGGAGGAGAAAGGAAGTAGATTTTTAAGCTATCGTGATTACACAGTCCAATTTGCTTCTTTTTAAAATGTTTAAAAAACAAATCTGAATTAATTCTGTACCCAATTGGGAGTGTTGTCTCCTCTAATAAAAAGGAAACAACCTCCAATTAGGAGAGGCCTTTTACATAAAACCAACAAGAAGAGCAGTGGGTTTGAAAGGATCATAGACTTAGAGCTGAAAGGGCCCTCTGAGGTCATGGAAACTTTTCATTTTATATGAGGAAGTTGAGGATCAGAAAAATGTGATCTGCCCAAGGTCACACAGCTAATCAGTGGCAGAATTGTGATTGCAAAGCAGGTCCCCTGATTCCAAATATAGCACCCTCTGTGCTGCAAAGTCCCTTTGTTGAAGATGCCTTGAATTTGTTAAGCTTTGTTTGTACTATCCCTCCTTTCAGCATCTTAAGCGAATCTTCCTCCTCCCCCCCCCCCCCAAATAATGTTGGTGTTTACTCATGTCAAATTTCCTCTTACAGTTTCAGGGCTCACAGAGGGGAAGGTTCATATTTATTTTTTCTGCACCATTTGCTACATACTACCAACCCCCTGATATATGCTTAATATTTTTCTTCTTCTAATGATGAATCCAAGGAACATTAGTGATTATTTAGCTTAACACCTTACTTTTCACATGAAGAAAGTAACAGAGGTGGTTTTTGAAAGGGTCAGGACATTCCTGACTTCCAGTGTGGTGATATACCACATCCATACCATATTGCGGCTAGATTTCCATTTAACACTGTATTTTTGAGGGCTCACATTGAAGGATTTATTCCTGGCCAGTTTAAGAATAACAATAAATTGCAGTCCTGTGCTTCTTTGAAAATAAGGAAATAGGGGGCAGCTAGGTGGCGCAGTGGATAAAGCACTGGCCTTGGATTCAGGAGGACCTGAGTTCAAATCCAGCCTCAGACTCTTGACACTTAACTAGCTGTGTGACCCTGGGCAAGTCACTTAACCCTCATTGCCCTGCAAATTTTAAAAAAGAAAGAAAAAAGAAAATAAGGAAATAAATCCTTGATCTTTTTTTTTTTTTGGAAGGGGGGGCAGGGCAATGAAAGTTAAGTAAGTGTCAAGTGTCTGAGGCCAGATTTGAACTCAGGTCCTCCTGAATCCAGGTCGTTACTTTATCCACTGTACCACCTAGCTGCCCCCATCCTTGATCTTTTAAGTGGTAAATGAAGGCCTCCCTTTGAAAA
This sequence comes from Dromiciops gliroides, assembly GCF_019393635.1. NCBI lineage: Eukaryota > Metazoa > Chordata > Mammalia > Microbiotheria > Microbiotheriidae > Dromiciops > Dromiciops gliroides. The sequence goes on along the minus strand of NC_057865.1, from coordinate 81,555,718 downwards.
ATGACTAACTTATGATTAAAGTGGGAAGGGAAGGGAACTGGCATCTACTGTGTGCCAGGCACTGGGCTAAGCACTTGAAAAAATATTATCTCATTTGATCCTCTCAACAACCCTGTGAGGAAGGTGCTTTTTCTGATTCTCATTTTACAGTTGAGGAAACTTGAGGTAAATGGGCTAAATGACTTGCACAGGATTCCATAGTAAGTATCTAAGGTTGGATTTAAACTGGAGTCAGGGTCAGGGCTTAATCCATCACGCCACCAGCATCCTCTAGGACATATGGTTACTAATATCCCTCTACATTCCTGTGGAGGAGTGGCACAGCCCTGGTATTCTTTGGATATCATGGTAAGGGGGGGCAGGAGTGACCTCTGTCCCCCAAAACATAGGCTTAGTGACCCAGTATCAAGGAATTGTGTTGGGAAGGCCATCCAACTCTGAGTCAATGTGCAGTTTCTCAACTCTGTGTCTGTAAATTTGATTTTCGACGGGAATCCCAAATAACTTGTGTTGAAACCCAAACAGTTTTTATCTCTAGAACTCCAAATGTAATCTTTTGGTTGAATCAGACACTCTCTAAGTGGGTTCATTCAGCTTCCATTAAGTTTTTAGTGGCATGTTAATGTCTTAATTTCAGGAAAAGAAACTAACCACTTTATCTTAACCAAGATGAAAAAATACCCAAGTATTGCAACTGTCTCAAGAGGTTAAGTGATATAGGTGTTGAGGAGACATGTAGATAGCTATATGCTCCAGCTCATTTACAAGCCAGAATGGCTCTCTATATGGTTGATTTGTCTTGCGAAGTAGCCTCTTCCTCTCACAAAATCTCATTTCCTATCTTTCTAGAACAAAACAAAATTGGTAGGTCTAATTTCATCCACTAGGGGGCAGTGGGACACCCTTCTTTAAGCCATGGCTGGAGAACAGCCACTTGCTTAAACCAGAGCAGTCAGATTTTAGGAAGATGGCCATGCTAGGACTGGGCATGGGGCATTTTCCCCAGGAGAAGATGACAGGCTGAATTACCCTGAGGAAGGAGCAGAGCCAAACCGGATCTCAGCAACTGTCCTGTGGGAACTTCAGGGCCAGTTTCTTTTTTGGGCAGGCATCTGGGGGGAGGTTGGGAAATGGGTCCTGAGTTACCAGGAAGGAGACCATCCACAGGAGCTTTTTTAATACAGAGTTTTGGAAGCATTCAAATCTTTAAGTACACGCTTTCAGGTGCATTAAATAACTTAAGAGCTTTCATTAGTTTTCAGTGTAGAGTGCCTTCTTGCAAACAAGGCTGAGTTTTACACCAAATGTTGTACTGTATAACACTGGGGAGGTCCTATGTGGGCACAGTTGTCACCTATAGGGATCCTTCATGTTTTGCAAATTTGATTACTTTTTTGTGCTTTCTCAAAGGCCTTTTGCTTTCAATTCTTCGTGGGCCACCCAAAGGGGCAAATGGGCATTTAGTCCTTGATGGATGGGCCAGTTCTTTTTTGGGGGGTGTCCAAAGGAAGGTGGGAAAAATAGGAGTCTGGCATACCTGGGAACTAATTAAAGGACCAGCTGTTTAGGAATCTGTTCTGTTCTGAGGAAGCTGTCTGAACTGGACCAACTTTTCAGAAGGAAATGCTCACCTCCATTGGCATCTGTAAGCTCAGTTCTCCTCAGGAATCCCAAATAGCCTGTTCGAGCCCAAATAGTCTGTGTGTCTCCGAAACTTAATCTTGAATTAAAGTGATCTGACTGAAGGGATTCATCTCCATAAATAGTAAAGTAGCCACTGGCATTGTGAGCACTGTGAACCCAGATCTGTTTAAAACACAACAAAACAAAATTGACCAGAGCTTTATTCAACTGACTTAGGCAAGTATTTTATGAAAACTGTTCGTTATTTGTTAAAAAACAAAACACCCCCCTCTAATTGCATGTTTATTTGGACTGAAAGTCTGATTCATTAATCTCATTCTATGCTTTGGGAGATTTTATAATATGTAAAGCTTCCTGCCTTAAAGGTATTGCTCATCTTATTGGCTAAACTCTCCCCCAAAGATCCCTCCCCACAGGAGTTTAAGAAAATACAAGGGCGGCCTCAGACACTTAACACTTACTGGCTGTGTGACCCTGGGCAAGTCACTTAACCCCAATTGCCTCAAAAAAAAAAAAAAGAAAAGAAAAGAAAATACAAGGGGACAAAAACATATTTAGAGGTATTCTGGTATAATTGTTCATTTTCTATTATCAAAGTGGGATTTCTACTGTATTGAGATCCCTTACATAATTCACTTATATAGTATTCGTGGCTGATAACACAATCATTTTCCAAGTGGAAACCAGTTTTTGATGTAGATTTGAATTATGGATGGTCTCAAGGAGTATACATACTCTATGTGGCCTAATAGACCATCCTACTTCTATTATTATAACCTGAACCCAGGTTTCTCAGTATGATGGTATCTGAAAGGACTAGATAAATGTACCCCAGGGTACTAGAGAAATAAGACATAGGGGTCAGGAGGAATTCTGGGCTATTGCTGCTGGATGGTCAACTAGGTATTGGAGGGAAGGGTGACCAGAGATTAAGGACTTTCTCTTTGTCGCGCTGACACTTCCAAAGGGACCCTTTTTCCTTTTTTTCCCCCATATGTATAGATGTTATCTCTAGAATGTTGTGTCCTTAAGACAAGGGGATGTTTGTGTCTTGGTATCCTTCTGGCATATAGCTAGCTTGGTGCCTGACACGTAGTAGGTTCTTAATACATGCTGGTTGGTTGATAACTAGTTACTCCCAAGGTAGGCTCCAGGAACCCCAAGAACTAACCCATGCTGCAACAAGGGGACAAACTGGCTTGCCTCTTTAACCAAGACTATTTCTGCTCTGTAAGTTGTTAGATCATACTTGTAGAGCTGCAGTGGATCTGAGAGGTACGCTATTGCGACATCTTCATTCTATAAATGAAGAAATGAGGCCTAGAATGAAGGAATTTGCCCAGGGTCACACACAAAGTTTCCAAGGCAGGTTTGGAACCCACATCCTCCAGACTCCAAGCTCAGGTGCTCTATTTCATCATGCTGCTTCTCAAGGTAGAAACTATGCCAACATTTTTTTGGTTCCTGGCACTGCAGACTAGTACATGACTAACACTGTGGTATCCCATGGTAGACACTGAAACTTAACTAAGCGTTTTTTTTTTCTCCTTAAGATCTTTCTATTCAATTTAAATACATGTGGAGTTCTATCAGTTCTTTAGGGGTCTTCACATATGAACAAGGAGCAGAGCCAATAAAAGCCCCTTGAGAAAAAAGAGTTTAAGAAATGAGATCTGATCTTGCATTTAAAGGGTTATTACAAGGAAAAAAACAGGTAAAGTAAGAGATTCAAGATTTGTCTCCTCCATGGCTACTTTTACCAAATAAATTACAAATACTAGATATTATCCTCCAATCTCTACTGTAAATTTTAAAGGACATGTATTTTATGACCTGAAATAAAAACACTGGCCATCATTTCCTAAGTGATAAAACTGTATCTCGATTCTAAATTTCAGCATTATTATTTTTAGTCATCTTTCTAAATCTCTTTTGCATATGAGGAATTGTCAGCAAGGGCAACCTATATAAGGGAATCCAAAGGGAGGAGGATTTGTTCAGATAGGTGAGGATTAGAGATGCATACACATGCGAGACAGACAGACAGAGAGACAGACTCTTTCTCTCTCTCTCTCTCTCTCTCTCTCTCTCTCTCTCTCTCTCTCTCTCTCTCTCTCTCTCTCTCTCTCTCTCTCTCCCCAATTCCTCTGCATTATTATAGTCAAATGTGTGTTTAAATCATTACTGAATCTCATAAAGAATCTCATGCACTTCCTTAAGGAATTGACATTTTGTTATTCTGGGGAAGAGATGTAACTGTTTGAGACATATATGTAGTATAACAGATACTTCTGTCAAGTATTCCAGATCTGATCAAATCAGACTTTGTACTTCGTTTCCCAAGCTCCATTTCCTTTGGGGGCTATTTGTTGGCTCAGTCTCTCATTCATTCATGAGGTTCCAATTAGAGATCAAATGCATGTGTGAAAAGGTCCTCCCTGGTTTCAAGGAGAATAGAATATGAGTGTCTGAAGAGGAAAATTTGGTCTTAGAGGGAAGGCCTTGCAAAAGACAACTTCTATTACTTACCTCCCCAAGATGAGAGTCTCCCAGGGGTCCTTTTGTTTCTGGATTTGCAATTATGATACGGACTCCAGGGAGGATCTGTTGAGAGAGAAGAAAAATCCAGCTGATGAGAAGGAAGGAAAAAAGGGGGGAAAGGAGGGAGGGAGAGGAGAAGCATGCAAATAGGTAAAGGATACAGTCATCAAATCAGGAAAACACTTATTTCTACACTGATGCTAGATGTGCATGTTCTTAGAACTGTCCTTTTTAAGGAGTTTCTTTCCTTTATGGAAGGTGATGAACCTGAGTCCAGAACTATGCAATATATTTATTTTTATTTTTATTTTTTGTGGGGCAATGGGGGTTAAGTGACTTGCCCAAGGTCACACAGCTAGTAAGTGTCAAGTGTCTGAGGCCGGATTTGAACTCAGGAACTCCTGAATCCAGGGCCAGTGCTTTATCCACTGTACCACCTACCTGCCCCCGCAATGTATTTCTAATGATGCATAAGAAATACATTACCTTTAAGATATGCTCTTAAATATTTCAATTATAGTGAATGACTACACAGGCAACCCTAAATCTCAAACTGATAATCAAGAAATGTGCAATGATAATGAATCATTGCACACATTTCTATACCGTTTTACAGTTTGCAAAGCATTTTTCTGCAACTCTGAGAAGGCAGGATAAATATCATCATCCCCACTTAACAGATGAGGAAACAGATTCAAAGGGGGGAGAAATGACTTGTTCATAGTTAAGAAAGTTAATAATTATTAAATCTAGAATTCTTAAGTCTTCAGGCTCCATATTTTGTGTTCTTTTCACTATACCATGCTGCTCTTTGATTTTATGTAACTGCAGACCTTAAAAGATCGTTTTTAGACTAAAACCCATTATCCCAGATTCTCTGCTTAATCCTTGAGTGTACTTAGATAAGTATACACTTGTCCACTTAACCTCCATGAACCTCAGCTGCCTCATCTATAAAATTATTGAGCTGCATTAAGTGATCATTAAGATTTCCTTAGCTATGCATCCTATAATCCTTTGTTTCAAATGATGAGATTTGTAAGTGAAAGCTGCTATTGCAATATGTGTTTGAGTAAAGAAGTTAGGGTAGCCAAGGTCTGAAGGCTAAGGGTACCCCAGACATGTGCAATGATTCAGGAGGTAATTGCTTTTTTTAATCACCAGAAGTAGCATCTTACCTTATGATTACACTGTGACACTCCTCTCCAAAGTTAGCACTAATTTCTTATTTGTCAAATCCAACGGCCTTTTCTCAATCCTCACTCTCCTTGCAGCCCGAGACGCTGTTGATCACTCTCTCCTTCATACTCTGTTCTCTAAAGCTTTTAGGGACACCACTCACTCTTGGTTTTTCTTCTATTTGACCACTCCTTCTCAGTTTCCTTTGTTGGATCTCCCTCCAGATCAGATCGTGCTATCTAATTACAGGTGTCCCACAGGGTTCTGTGCTGGACTGTCTACACTCTTCTCCCTCTATATGACTTCTCTTAGTATTCTTATCAGCTCTATAGACTCCTAATGGGTTTAATTACAATCTCTGTGATGATGATTCTCAAATCTATCTATCTCACCCCCGCCTTTCTATTGACCTCCAGTCTTGCATCTCCAACTGGATATCTGGTAGTCACTTTAAACTTAACATGTCCAAAATAGAAATTATTATATTTACCCCTAATTACTCTGCCCTCTGTATCTTACTGTTACTGTATAGGGCAACTATTACTGTAGAGGACAACACCATCCTCACAGGCTCGAAAGATGAGTCATTCTTGACCCCTCACTATCTCTCACCTCCCAAATCAAATCTGTTGCCAAGGTCTGTCAATTTCACCTTTGTCACACTTGGATTATTGTAATAACCTGCTGGTGAATCTGCCTGCCTCAAGTCTCTTCCCACTCTAGTCCATCCTCCCTTCAGCTTCTAAAGTGATATTCGTGTACAGGTCTGACCATGTGACCTTCCCTGTCCCCAATTCAGTAAACTCCAGAGGCTTCCTGTTGGCTCCAGGATCACATACAAACCATTCTGTTTGGCATCCAATACCCTTCATAACCTAGCCCCCTCCAGTTTTCTTATGCGTTACTCCCTGACGTGTACTCTACAGTCTATTGACATGAGCTTCCTGGCTGTTCCACACACAAGCCAACTCCTTCTCTCAGTGCTGGGCTTCTTCTTTATCTGTCCTCCATGCCTGGAATGCTCTCCCTCCTCTCTTCTGACTAGGAAGCTCCTTGGCTTCCTTTAAGACCCAACAAAAATCACTTCTTTACTGGAAGCTTTTCCCAACCCCTCTTAATTCTAGTGTCTTCTCTCTGTTAATTATTTCCTATTTATCCTGTATATAGCTTGTTCGTATTTATTTATTTGCATGTTGTCTCACCCTTTAGATTGTGAACTCCTCAAGGGCAATACTTAGCACTGTGCCTGGCACATAGTAGGTGCTTAATGAATATTGATTGATTGATTGAAGTGGAAGGAATATCTATGAAATAGGGACATGATTCCCATTAGGTTTAGCACTTGTATTGACTATATACCTTAACATATTCTGAAGCTGACCATCTCCAGCCAAAAGTGCTTGGTGCTTCCTTAAATCATTCATCTGATTTTATATGACCTTTTCTGTAAATTTATTATGCTTTAATTTATATCATAGTTATTTGTGTACCTGCCTCATTAGAACCATGGATTTGTTTGTTTTTAAATTTTTTTCATAACTGTATTTAAATATATTTGGATTCTCTTGTAATCACTATATAATTTATTTTATTCATTTAAAAACACTATTTTGAGAAGGGATTCATAGACTTCAGCAGACTGACTAAAGAGGTCCATGATACAAAAAGAGGTTAAGAACTCCTGCCTTAGAAACAGTGGGTTAGACTTAGAGTCAAGAAGACCTGAGTATTAGCTGTGTGACTCTGGGCAAGTCACTTAACCTCTTTCTGCCTCAAATTCCTTAATTATAAAATAATAATAATGACAATGTCTATTTCACAGAGTTGTTGTGAAAATCAAATGAGAGATTATACTATATGTAAAACACTTTGCATGCCTAAAATAATCTTAGTTATTATTTCTCCTTCTAGAAAGTTCCTTGGAGTAGAGACTATTGTTTTTCTTCCTTGTATGCTTTTCATCATTTACCCCATGCATGTATAAATTAATTATTAATAATAATCATTAATGATACTACTAATAATAGTATTAAAGCACCAAGTACTTTCTGTATATGTTATCTCTTTTGGAACTTGTTACAACCCTGTAGGTGCTGGTATAATTATTTCTGTTTTACAGAGAGGAGAGTGAGGATTAGAGGTTAAATGGCTTGCCCGTTGTCAAAAACAGGATTTCACAGTATTACATACTTAAGATGAGAGGCCTGAGAGGTTGTCTAGTCTAACTCCATCTTACAGATGAGGAAAAGGAGCATCACAGACATTAATTGACTTGTTCAAGGTCACACAAGGAATAAATGGAGAACCAGGTCCTTTGACTCAAGTCTGGCACCCTAACTGCTATCTCAAAAGACTTAACATTTATTGAATACTCAAAAGTAAAAATGGCTGGTATGTTTACCTTCACATATATTACCTCACTGGAGCCTTACAACAACTCTGTGAGGTAGTAACTGTTATCCTCATTTTTCAGTTAAGGATACAGACTCAGGCAGATCAAAGGACTTGCCTAGAGTTACACAGCATAAAAGTGTCTGACGTAGGATTTGAACTCAGGTCTTCCAAACTCTAGGTCTGGTGCTCTATCTTCTGTACCAACTAGCTGCATTCTTTCTTTTCCCTGCCTTTTAATCAACTTGTCTACTCAGCTTACCAGGGGATTTTTCTAATAGAGTTGCTGCCTAACCGACTTCATGGGAAGGCATATTTAAAACAAGAGATGCTGGTGCATAATACTGTTGATTAGAAAAGCTCAAATGGTGTGACATTTGAGAGGAAGAAAGCTGAGTCTCAGTATGCAATATGCTGTGGTTCTGATAATTCAAAATGAAAGAACCAGAGACAAGTGAGAATACCTTTTTGTATAGAACACAGAACCTTTTTGAATTGTATCTGTTTGGATAGAGGTCTGAGGTAACAAGGCCAGAGCAAATAACTCTAGCCTTGTCAGAGTGAATTGGATGTTTTATAGTTCAGTATCTAGTGGCCAAGTAGTATTTTGTATTGTTGCAGCCACTGTGGCAAGAGGAACTTCAAAGGGCTTGACTAATGGTGGCTTTCCTAATTGCCAATCATCATAGCTATTATTACATGTATTACATGAGATTTCATTGGTCAGAGTCTCAAGTGGAAAAGTTATTCAGCTTTCAGTGATAATAGCTTTTTTTTTTTTTTTTGGCCCAGGGTCACACAGCTAGTAAGTATCAAGTGTCTGACAAGGCAGAATTTGAACTCGGGTCCTCCTGAATCCAGGGCTGGTGCTTTATCCACTGTGCCACCTAGCTGCCCCTACCTTTTTAAGGTAAAAACACAAACACACACAGTGTGCATACCCACTAGTATGTGCTTATGCTTACTTCTATGTAATACTTACTTTTCCTGATTCCATGAGGGGCAAACTGTGGGGGGATCCTCTTTCTACTAGACGAACTCTGTAAACACAGAAACAACAGATATATTAACATTTTTCTCCCTACTTTTGCTAAATCCCCATCCCACTCAGTCCCAGGTTATGTTCCCAGCAGGTTCTCTTGAGGAGTGATCAATTTGATGGTATTGGCAAACCAACAACAAATGTGGTTGAAAAGAAAGTGTTCTCATATATTGTACTTTGGTTGTGTATAGGCAGAGAAGAAGTAGAGTATGATCATAACTGAAAATTGGGGGGAAAAGTATTCAATTAGAAAGTACCAAATTGACTGTGGGACTTCTGGGTCCTGCTCTGCAGCTTGGAATCCAGGTACATCCTGTTTTCTATCTGCACATGGGTAAACACATTTAGGCTCCAGAGTAGAAAAGATTAAATTCCTATTTATATCAAAGATCTTAACTTTGCAACAATTTTCGATAATCAGTGCTAAGGAAATAGAAAGCATTTGTACAAGGAGAGAACAGTGAATGTAGGGTGAAGACAAGAGAGAATGGGAAATGGCAGTCTGACCAAATGACCTAAATAATAGGGAATGTTGTTTATTACAAGGAGCAACTAACTTTCTATCTATCATTTGCTGAAAGGGAAGAATTGAATATAAGGCTGGAGGGGTATTGTATGGAAAGCTCATCAGACTGGAAGTATTGGCAAACACACCTAGTCATACGTCACCACCACCACTAACATTTATAAAACAAGCCTTTGTTGTTCTAGGCAGTGGTGTGCTGGTGTGTGTATATATATAACATCTGACTCTCCAAGAAAAAATTGTACAGAAGACAAACTTCAAGCATTACTGACTTTTTCTCCATGACCTTAGAGACAAAACAATAAATCAAGCCCTTTTTTTGTAGCATTTGCAGATTTCCTAGTTATAAAAATGATCACATGTGCAAACTGGTTCTAGTTGATTCCAGCCCACCCCTGACTACAGATAAAAATAAACCTGCCTAAGGTACAGTTCCCGAAGTTGTACCCAGAATGGAAACTGTTATTATATCATAGTAAACATGGTCACAATGTAAGTAACAAAACAGAGATAGTAAGAGGTCTGCTACTTCATAGGATGAAATTTCCTTAAAAGAGACTCTTCTAATTCAGACAGTGAGTAGGTACTTCCGGCACTGCAGAGTCAATCATCACTGTCAGCTCTGTTAATTTTTTTTTTCTCTTACATTGTTGCTGTTGGCAATGGAACTAGGACACCATGGTGTTGTTCATTCAGGAAGTACCAAAGAAAGAGGGGAGCTAAGTAGCTCAGTGGACAAGGAGATACTTAACCTGCTGTGTGATTCTTGGCAAGTTATTTAACATTTCTGTTCATTTATTTCCTCATCTATAAAATTAAGATGCTCAAAATAGCACCTGCTTCGCTGTTGTGAGGATCAGATGAATTGCCATGTCAGTCAGTTAATTAATATTTATTAAGTGCCTTCTGTGTGTAAGGCACTTGCTAATCCCTGGGGATACAAAAAGAGGCAAGAGACAGTTCCTACCCTTGAGGAACTCACAGCCTAATGGGGGAAGATCACATACAAAGAACTATGTACATAAAAGCCATATACAGGATAAATAGGAAATAATAAGAGGACGGTATTAGAATTAAGAGGGGCAGAGATGAGGAGAGAGAACATTCCAGGGATGGGGAAATGGCCAGGGAAAATGCCTGGAATAGAGAAGTGGAGTGTTTTATTTAAAGAACAGCAAGGAGGCCAGTGTCACTGGAACAAGGAGAAAGCGTTTTGCTAATCTTAAAGTGCATTGTAAGTGTTAGTTTTTTGTTGCTTATTAAAAAGTAAAGATAGGAAGTCTGCAGTGATTGAAAACTTTTAAAAGCTGGGGGAAGGGGGATGTAGTCTCATTCTTGCCAGTGTTGTGAAGTGATGCACTTCAGATTACAGGATTTGGGTTAAAATCTCAGCTCTGCTGCCCCATTGTAGGTCTCTTTGACCTTAGGCAAATTGCTTCATCTCTCTGAGCCTCAGTTTTCTCATTTGTAAAGTGAGTAAGTTACACCAATGAATCTCCAAGATTCCTTCTCCCTCTTAGATTAGGAGTATTACCCTGAGATTATCACTTTTCTGGGTCTCAGTTTCCTTATTTGTAAAATGAGTAGATTGTGCTAAGTGATCTTTTAGATCCCTTCTGGGTCTGAATCTAAGATTCCAAGACCCTTAAATATAGGTGAAATAGATGGCTCTCTCAGGAATAATAATAGCTCATTTATTTAAAAAATTTTTTGATTTACAAAATGTTCTCTTTACAACAGCTCAGTGAAATAAATAATGGTGTCAGTAGTATTATCTCCATTTTACATGTGAGGAAACAGACAAAAATAACTGGTATGTCACTACATAGCCAGTAAGTGTTGGAGACAGGACTCAAACCCAAGTCTCTGATTGTTTACTACCTAAATGAAGCTCCACAAGTCAAAAGATTTTCCCTCAGTGATTTTCAGAACTCCTCTGTGTGGCATTTAAAGGTCTTTACCATTTGCCTCCAAGCTGATTACATATTATTTCCCTTTACGTGGTCCAAGCAAACTAACATACTTATAATTCTTCATATTTTACATTCCATCTGCCTCTATTTCTTTGAAAAGGCTTGGGATTCTCCTCTCTTTTATCACCTTTGCCTTTTGGAATTAGCTCACATACCACTTCCTTTGGGATGTCTTTTCGGATTGCTCTAATTCTTAGAACCCCTTTCCAAACACTCTATTTTGTACATATTCTGCATTTACTTATCTATGCACATTTTGTATCCCTCTGGTGGAATATAAGAAGCTTGGTAAAGGCAGATACTCTCTCACTTCTGTATTTTTATTACTAGACCTGTATTTTGTATTTGTATTATATTGTAGGCACTTAAGAAATTCTTGCATATGATAAATTATCTTTTAAAATGCAAATACTCCTAGAAATGTTGCTATTACATATCTGAGTTTTATAAGATGTATATCCACCAATTGCTGTAATACCTAAAAGAACCAGAGCCCTAGTTCTTGGGTATATGTGTGAAGAAAAGAAGTAGAACAGAGATCACCAACTCCACTCAAATCCTTTTATTCTAGTTCCCTTGATAATTTTCACTGACCATCATTGACATCATGGGAGGGGGAAGGAGTTGAAAAAAATTTTCTTACTCTTAAGTCAGATTGAATTTATGGAATGACAACTCAGGAAGAACCAGAGTTATTTGACCTAATTTAAAGATTATTGAATATGGTTTGGAGATTTAAATTACATACACACACCCTAATAGACAGTACCTGAAGCTATGTGCTAAAATAGTTGAAACCTCTTCCTTAGAGAAAGAAAAAAGGCCACATGGCAGTAGAAAGCAGCAGAAAGCTTGTGCAATGTCAGAGAGCTAGCAGATAGTAGCAGAGAACACAGGGTGCGGGTATGCAGAGCAGTGGAGAGAACAACTTATCAAAATAGCCCAGCAGTGTCTATTAGTGTTTCTTAACCTGGCTGTAGATTTCATCAGGTCCATGAACTTGTATGGGGAAAAATTACATTTTTATTTCAATTTAATTGGTTTCCTCTGTAATCCCTTGTATTTTATTTTATGCATTTAAAACCATTACTCTGAGAACCGGTCCATAGGTTTCACCAGAGAGTCAAGCCATGCCTCAAAAAAGGTGCAGACCTCTAGCTCAGTGCACCACCCAGTCAGTTGGATGACATTAGTTTATCTGTTGATAGACAGCAGTGGTAGTGATGGAGGCAGGTTCCAGTTGGGACACAGCCCTGTTTTTAAATAAAATAATCTATGTTGTTTTGGTGTCACATGTTCCCTTTACTTTTTAATGAATGGGAATTCATGGGAGAATGTACTTCTTTCTCTGTGTATGTGGGAGTTTCCTTTGAAACTTATTTTGGTATGTTTAATATCTTTTGGTTTGAACTAATGTATCTTCCAGTTACTTTGGTAAAAGTTTTGATAAATCAAAACATATCTTTGACCCAGAGTAACTTCTCGGAGGTGGGGGGAGGGGCCCACATGAAGGTGAGACCCTGGGGTTATGCTTGTACTACCTCTACCATATCTTTTAGAGCTACCCTAAGAAATTATCTAGTGCAAGTTCTTCATTCTTTAATTGGAGAATTTGCCAGTAGACTCAGAGGTGGTACGTGGCCCCCTTGAGATTTGAAACTAGGTTTGCTGGCCTCACTACACCACACTCTCCTTCCAGCTGTTTCTCAGAGAATTGTTTTAGGGAAAGCACTTTGTAAACCTTAATGTAACATATATGTAAGTTGTTATTGCTCCTTTGTGGGGTTTGTGTACCTTGGACTAAATCTACATGTAATGTTAATTGGGAAGTACTAGCCTCTAATTGGAAGTGGGGATGGCCATGTGTCAGTTATTGTAATAATGTCAATAATGATGTATTTTACACACACACACATACACACACAAAAAATAATTATAACTGGCAGTAATATAGTGCTTTAAGGTTTGGAAAGAATTCTGCATACATCATCTCATTTTGTGTCTAAAATGTTGCCAGTGAAATGGGGTTGATGTATGGAGAGTTTGGAAGTCCAGTATTTGTATTAAATTAACCTTAGGGTGATATTGCTTAACTCAGGGCCTGCTGTAACAAGGACCATAATTCCACCTCCTGTTTGTGATCAGAAGATCAAGATTTAGGGTGGAAAGGGACCTTGGAAGTCATCTACTCCAACCCCTTTACTTTCAAGATAAAGAAACAGAGGCCCAGAAAAGTTGCGTGACTTCTTCACATACTTCAGTCGCATGTATCAGAGCCAAAATTTGAACCAAGGTCTGTCGAATCCAAATTCAGTGCTCCTCCCTCTTTAGCAATGCCTTTATCTGGGCTTCCATTGCCTGTGCTGATCTCTGTACCGCTGTAGAGGGTATAAAGACCTGCTACTATTTGGGTGGTAGGCTGCCTTCCAACAACTGGGTTGTGAGTTATGCCCCAGACAGCCAGGCTGTGGAGTGAGCCCCTAGGACAAAAATTAGAGCCCAGTAGTCTCAAAGTGATGAGAGGTCAGCCAGATTTCTATTCCTGCTCACCCTCTGGCCTATCATTTACTCAATGTTCATTATTATTTTGGAAAGTGAAAGAATCCTGCCAAGCATGTCATCAGATATGTCAGGCAGTTAGGGTGCTTTATCAAGATGATTGGTTGTGGGGAAAACTCATGCCAGCTCATGGAATGGAAATAGCTGTGAGAATAAAAGAGAGAGCCCCCTCAAACCCTGCTTACACACAGCTTACTAATACTATGTTTGACAGATCCTCCTGGGTTCACTCACTTCTTACTGCTGGTATCATACATTACATCTTGTATCATGCCGACTAATGAAAAGTCAAAAACTATGACAAAAGCAGGAACATGCCCATCTATGTTTGATCTCAGCTCTTAGGAAAAGGGCACATTGGGGCTGGATACAAAGCTCATTGGATAATTCCTTTGTGTCAGTACATATGTATTTTTCAATTCTGATCTCACACTGAAAATGCATAGTTCTCTAATGCACTAATCTATTTGTACAACTGCTGTCTGAATTTTTGTTTCTAGTTACAAACACTTAGTTCAATTTAATATTCACAAGATCACAGGATCCATAGCTGAAAGGGATCTTAAGAGATCAAATCTCCTCATTTGATAGGTGAGGAATAAAGCAAGATTGGGTACCCATCAACTAAGGAAAGGCACACGAATATGGTGGAACGAACGCCATTGTGCTATAAGAAATCATGAAAGGAATGGTTTCAACAAAATTTGGGATGCATGCATGAACCGAAGCACAGTGAAGTGTGCAGAACTAGGAGAGGATCTTATACAGTAACAACAACCCTGGAAAAATACACAACTTTGAAAGCTCTTTAAGAACTCTGATTAACTCAGTGATCAACCATGACTCCAGAGGATTGGTAATGAAATATGGTACCCAACTCCTGACAGAAGGGTGACAGACTCAGGGTGCAGAATGAGACACTGAACATGAGCAAAGAAGGAATTTGTTTTTCTTGACTATGAATATTTATTCTTGGAGGGTTTTTTTTTTTGATGGGGTGGGAAGCAGGAAAAGACTGATTTTTGTTTATTAAATAACAAAACCCCACAGTTAATTTAAAAAAAGAATGAAGGAGGGTTCCAGAGAGTACAGTGGGGTGAGAATGGAGGAAGAAAAGGACTAGAGAGAGTTAGAAATAAGTGTTTAAGCAAGAGGCATTGGGGAAAAGGCATACTGAGAGGGATAAGAGAAAATGAGAGAGCCTGAGAAAACGTAGTCCAATGTGAGGTGCAGTCATGAAAGGGAGCAACCATCCTTCCCTCATGGAAGGATAAGGGGAAGATAGAAGGCCAAGTCTTTGTTGGACACCAGGGGAAAGGAGGAGGGAATGAAAGATGATATCAAAGAGTTTTGAGAATGGGAGAAGAGGCGGCTCATATGGAATGCAAATTTCTCCATAAAGTAAAATGCATTCTCTTTACCTAAGAGACAGTGGTAAGGAGAGTTGTGGGGGGCTTGAGGGGAAAAAAGGATTGGGAATAGCTTTTGTGGGGAGTGAGATGAGAATTCAATTAGGGAAAAACAAAAGGATAGTACCTTGATGCAGGGAGGGCCCAGGAAAAGTTAACATGAATTTGTATATTGACTGATGTTTTCTAAACCTAGTAATTCCCCCTCCTTCCCCTTTTCACTACCTAACTTTTTTTTTTGTTTTTTGTTTTTGCAGGCAATGAGGGTTAAGTGACTTGCCCAGGGCCACATAGCTAGTAAGTGTCAAGTGTCTGAGGCTGGATTTGAACTCAGGTCCTCCTGAATCCAAGGTCAGTGCTTTATCCACTATGCCACCTAGCTGCCCCCCACACTACCTAACTTTTAAAGTCCCACTCAAATGCTACATTTTTCAAGGAAGTCTTCCTTGATTTCTCCAGGCAGCAATGATCTTTTTTCCTTCTGGAATGCAAATTGAACTTTTCTTGCAGTTCTTTGTAGTTACTTTTGTAAATCTTGTATCTGCCTACTGCTCTGTAAGCTTCATAACCAGAGCTACAGCATCTTATCTAAACTCAGTATACCATAGGTGCCTACTAAATTGGTACTAAATTGAATTCAGTCACATGATCTGGACTCCAGTCCTGACTTTCTTTCTAACCAGCTTTGTGGCTTTGGCTAAGTAACTTCACATTCTCTGTTCTCTGTTCCATCAGCTATAAAATGAAGGGATTGGATGAAATTCTCCCCCCCCCTCCCCCCCTTCCTGGCCCAAGTCCCTTTCAGCTCCAACATTCTAAGACTGTAATGCTTTACAGTTTTGCCACAGCCTTTTGGGCTAGAAATATATTACTCTGAACCTACAAAAGGACTGGGATGAGGAAATAAAGACAGCTTGTCTTTAAAGAATAATTACCCAAAAGCCAAATTTATAAAACAGAACGAGAGATCAAAGGACTATACATTTTAAGTTGGTTGGAAGAGACCTTGGAAATCATCTAAACCAAAATGCCAGCCTCAGATCTCTGACTCCAAATTCAGGGCGTTTGTCATTTAAATTTTTTAAAACCTCTCTCTTAAGGCAAAGAGCTAGGGGTCAAGCTGTCAGAGTGTATCTTGACTTTGTGTGTTCATAGGCTAAAATCACCTATCAATTTAGGAATTCTGGAATTGGGAATTTCATTGCACTGCTCAGGATATTCACAGCTTCCAGCTCTGCTGAATCTGTAAATCAAGTGTTCTAAAGAGTCTTTCCACATCTAAGAAAGATTTTCAAGTGCACCGCATGTAGCTGCAAATCTGTTCACTTTTACCTTCCATATTTTTCCTCATTGGGACTATTGTTCCTCCCTGTGGGGGCCTAAACCAAAGCCTTTACTCCTGATCCTTGCCTCATTCCCTCTCCTTTGCAATTTCAACCTAAGTCCAAAAGCTGTGACCTTAGAGGTAGACAGGCTTTTTCATCCTAGCCTCCGACGTTGCCCTGAAGTTTCAGGATTTCACCTGAAAGAAGAAGGAACAGCAGGTCCGGTATGAGGAGAGGTATTGAAAAAACTGCTGGGGTCAGGTGTTGGGGAGGAAACATAAAAGACATTTTAGAAAATGACCCAAATAGTTACAGATGTGCTCATTGCCTTCCAGCCTCTCACATATTTACTTCCTTGATTCAAAGATCTGTGATTTCATCATTGTGGGTACTCCCTACACCAATGCAGATTTCCATCCCTTTCTAACCTAGCAGTTAGTCTTTAAGAGTATCTGAAACTGGAAATGTCATTGCCCTAGAGCCAGCTTTGGCTCCTCACTGGGTCTGTGCTCAATGTCTGAAGCTTGGAAGGCTCTGCTAGAGCTCCTGTTTCTTTTGTGAGCCCAGGGTCACTTCCATTCCACAATAAGACCTTGAGTGACTCATACATCTCTATATGTTAGTAGAGAAAGCCTGGCCAGTAGATAGAGAGAGCAAACCTCAGAGTCAGCTCCTCCTTCTGACCTTACACAGGCCATGTAACCATAAAAAAATTAATCAGTCTTCTCCGTCCCAGGCAACTATCTGAAACTACAAGTTCATTAACAGTTGCTGAACTACATTGGTAAAGGGAATTGTCTCTTTATTAGGAGTTCCCTATATTAATGAAAGCGTAGGTCAAGACCAGTCCTCCCCTTCCAGCTTTCCATAGGGCCCATTACAACTTTTTTCCTTTCCTATTCTTTCTTTTCTCTGTCTCTGTCTCTGAGGGGGGCGGGGGTGTGTGTGTGTGGAGGGCAGGACAATCAGGGTTAAGTGACTTGCCCAGGGTCACAAAGCTAGGTCATATTTGAACTCAGGTCCTCTTGACTCCAGGGCTGGTGCTCTATCCACTGCACCATCGAGCTGCCCCAGTACCCATACAACTTTTAAAATTGCTTTGTCCAATTCTTTTAAAGAGAATTTGAAACTATTTGTATAGTCAATTAGTTCATAAGCATTTATTAAGAACCTACATACAGTGTAGACTTTGTGCCAGGTGACAACAACCCCTGACCTCAGGAAGCTTACATTCTATTGAGGGAACCAACATATATATTTACAGTTATATGTAAAATATATACCAAATAAATGTATGGTAATTTTGAGACAAGGAGGCATTAGCAGCTGGTGGGGATCAGGCCTTTAATTGCCCTAAGAATCAGAGCTCACAGTTGTATAGTGCTTCATACTCTACAAAAGGCCTTTACACCTATCGCCTGTCATGTTCGATCTTCATCAAAACATAATAAAGTCAATAGGACAAGCATCAGAATTAGGACTAAAACCCCCATTTCCTGGCTCTTTATCTGCTCCCCCGACCACCTGGTGCTTCTTTCAGGCCACTTAAAGCTCAAGGTTGGACACCACCAGCTCTGGACTCTAGATCCCTCTAGATCCATGCTAAGCACAGTATGGCAGAATTAGGAGTCATTTTGAAAATGGTAAAATAATTTCCAAAGGGAAGTTACGGAGTACACACCACCTCTCCACTCTGGCTAGTACATCAGCTCAGCTAATGCCATTCCTGGATAGGTAGTGAAACCTGTTATTAGTCTATTGGTTTGTGTAATGTCTATTAATCTTTGGCAGCTGGAGACTTATTTATAACAATTAAGAAACAAAATTACATTAGTTGCCCCAATGGGGGAATGTTAAAAACAAAACAAAACAAAACAAAAAAAACCACCAACCCATCACAACAGCTGCTGCCCAAATGATAATCACTCCCGGATTACCAGAAGCTGAAAGCATAAATGTCAAGCATCCCATCAGATGAGGGGCAGCTGCTTGCTGTGCAGTGGAATGCAAGCTGTGGGGGCCGTCCTTCACGGACTGCCTAGGAGTGGGGGGGATAGAGTTCTAGCTTCTGGATTCACTCCTCAAATTTCTATCATGTTTCTGCATTTAAAAAATGCTTAACTTCACAATAACCTTGTGAGGGCGCCAGCTAGTCAGTCAACAAGCATTTATTAAATACTTATGTTCCAGGCACTGTACTAAGCCCTGAGGATAGATACACAGAAAAGAAAAATCAGTCCTTGCTTCTGAAAGCAGGGGGGAGATAACATGAAAATAACTAGGTGCAAATATCATTAGGGGCAGCCAGGCCTCAGACACTAGTAGCACCTCATTTGTAAAATGAGCTGGAGAAGGAAATGGCAAACCACTCCAGTATCTTTGCCAAGAAAACCCTAAACAGGGTCACAAAGAGTTAGACACAATGGAAAAAAAAATTACTGAAAGTGTCATTATCCCCATTTCACTGATGAGGAAACCAAGGAGGGTTCAGAAAACACACAACCAGTAAGTGTCAAGAGTGGGACCCAGGTTTCCTCACTCCCAAGTCCAAGAATTCTTAATACCAGTCTGTCCTACCTCTAAACTCAAATCATGAAACTAAGGAAAAGAGTTCTTGTGTAACCAAAACCTTGGGTCATTTGTGACTGAGTGTTCTTAGCAGTAATTACAAGGGCAGTGGCTCTTAAGTTAGAGGACCAGGGTTCAAATTCCACCTTTCACCCTAGCTATTCGACCACCGACAAGTGACTAAACTTTTCTGATGTGTAAAATGAGAGAATGTTGGATTGGAGGGTTAGAGAGCCTCTGAAGTCCTTTGTAGCCATCAGGCTATGGCCCCTCTGATCTGTCCTCTGTCAGTAAATGAGCCCATGGCCCTCGGAGTCATCGGAATAACTTCTGATCAAGGAGGAGGTGGGTGGGGAAGAAATACCAAATGTGCCCATTCCCAAATCCACAGGGAATTCTAAAACCGCATTTCACAATTAAGTTCTGTCTCTTTGCCTGCAGAGCTAAGCTCAGTAGACTGGTATTTCAACTCCTTTCCTTTTCTCTTCCTTGGCCCTTGATCCTCTCCACACTTCATGATCCAGAGCTGGAAATCAGCAGCTAAGAAAAGCTCCAGCTGACAGTTGCCTCTGCCTTTTTGCAAAGGCAGTGGTAAAAACAAAACAAAACAAAACAAAACAAAACAACCCAAAAACCACCAAGGAAAGGAGGTAGATAGGAATACTTAGTGCCCCGGCAACCCAGACATGCTCATAGCTTTCTTTTGCCTCCCCACAACCCCTTACTCTCTTTCTGTGGCCAGAGCCCAGTCAGGGTGAGTAGAGACAGAGAAAGAGCAGGAGCAATCCTCCTACTTATTTGAAAAAGAGCATTATGGTAATTAAATGCTAGGCTTCTACATGGGGTCTTTTTATTTTTTATTTTAAATTTCATTTTCATCCTGTGGTAGATTTTTTTTTCCATCTTCACTTCCTCAGACATTTCCTATGCCCTTGATGCACCCTTATCTTTCAGTCTTATCATTTTTCCTTCCTACTTTCCCCTTCAGGGCTTATGGTTTTTTGATCTTCAATCTTTTATCTCTTTTTATCTTCCCCTGTAGATAGAGATAAAATTCAGTTTTCAAATGAAGTGTGGATTGAAAGGGCTTGGAAAAGAACCAATTTCTGGATGGCACTGAAGTTAAGGGGAAAGAAAAGCATTTGAGAATTTTTAAGACATTTTAAAAAAATAACAAAAACAAAAACATGAATTCTTGGGTATTCTTCTAGGTGTTATCATAGGTACTGTCTCTAAAAATGCGCTACTAAAAAAATCGGCATGTCTTGCTTTGTATTAACAATGCTTCTGCCCGAATGGCTAGGTTTAAGCAAGGTAGAATTATATTAGCTCCAAGATGCAGATTGTAATAAAAGCCACAGTAATGTGAACATACCAAGCTTTCATCCCCAAGCCACCATTTTTGTGGTACTCATTGTCCCTGCTGACAACCTAATAGGATACCAAGAATAGATCCCAATCTGGCAGCTCACATATCCTTGGGTTCACTGGCTTATACAAGCTTCCAATTCTTATTTTTTCCCCTTCTGACACCCAAACAGACTCTGGAATTGGCACACACTAGAAATCACTTAAAGCACACCATGTTTTAAGGATAGCATAAACAAGAGGATGACAAAGAGATTTTCACACTAAGTCCATATACAAATCCTAAATCCCAGCCTTTTTGTCTGGATTGGTGTCTGGCATATGTAAATCATATACTCACACTAACTAATAAAAGTTTTGTCTTTTCCCTAACTAAACATGCCTGCCTTCCACATGTAGATGAAATCTGTGAACCAAGGCTTTCTATTATCAAAGAAGATGCTGGTATTGATCATTGGATTGATTGTTTCTTGTAGCTTCTGATTCTGGAAATTGAAAGGCCCCCTTTGAAAGTGATCCTCAAGACTATAAAACAGATGTTGAATCTTACAGGAAATCAGTCATTCGTTGAGCATTAATTAATCATCTGCTATGTGTCAGGTACTGTGCTAAGCACTGGGGATTCAAAGAAAGGCAGAGGACCATCCCTGCCCACAAGGAGCTCACCATCTTATGGGGGAGAAAACACACCAACAAATAGATCCTTGATAACTTCGGAGAGAGCAGTGTTGGTTGAATGATAAGGTAGGGACTGGGATTGTAGAGAGTTAAAGAAGAAAACGAGAAGAGAGGAGGTAGAAGTACTTACTGTACATAGCCTTCTCAAGGAGTTTGTCTACAAAGGGCAAAAGAGAGATGGGATGATAGTAGAGTTGGAAAGAGCAAGTGAGGGTTTTTTGAAGATGAGAGAGACATGGCCATGTTTCTAGGCAATAGAATAGACAGGGAAAGCTTGAAGATAAGTGAGACTAGGGATGATAGAAGGCACAATCTGCTTGAGGAGATGGTATAGGCTGAAATCACTTCTGTAGGTAGAGAGAGGGTTTTGTATAGGTAGAGAGGAGTAGGGCCACTTCTTGTGTGAGACTGGATAAAGGAGGAGATAGTGGCAGAAGGTAGCTGGCATCCAAGTGTTAGGAGATGATGAGGGGTGAAAATGACCTCAATTTTTTGAGTAAAATATATGGTAAGGTTCTCAGTAGGAGAAGGTCAAACTCTGATCATGAGAGATCCAGTGCCAATCTTCTAAGTTTTCCTGGAGGTAGTAAATGGTATCAAAATGTAGAACCACTATTCTGGGTCATTCTCTGTTCTTATAAGACTTTAAGCACCTACAGTTTAAGTGACTTGGCCAGGGTCACACAGCCAGTTCATCTGGGTTGGTCATGAGACTTGAACCCAGGTTTTACTGGTTTTGTAGCCAGCTTTCTATCCATTATACCAACACCACCTTGCCTTTATATCATTTTCCAGCCTGTTTGCCTTCAAATCCTTTTATTTAATCCAGGGAGGCATCTTTATTGAACATGACATTTCTTTTGTTTTCAGTCTTAAATTCCTTGATGCCAATTTCATCTCAAAAGGGAAAAGAAACAAAGAAGGAAAACAGTATAGTGGGGAGTTTGAGCAGTCTGTCTAATTGCATATCCCATCATAGCATGGGTTCTCAAAGGTAGTGACAATCATGTGTAAACCTTGATAGGTTCTACCATGGTAAAAATAGCTTTCAGTATAGTCCATTTGGTGGTTTATGGCTGCTTTCCAAAGACCATGGGAGTTAAGTACAGAGAGACTTTTCACTCTTAGGCCAGCCACTAAATGATAAATGCTTTGATCATGGCAACTCATGAAGCAAAGAAAAATACAAAATAGCTCCCAGTATTCTGTGGTCCCCATCTGGTCTGTATCATGGTGGTTGAGTGGAGGAAAAGGAGGCAGAGAGTTCTAAATCAACCAGTCATTTAACAAACATTTACTAAGCATGGAGTACTTATGAGGCACCATGCTAAGTGATGGGTATACAAAGACAAAAGTCATAGTCTGTGATCTCCAGCAGCTCATATTGTATTGGAGGAGACAACATGTATACATTTTGTATTTACAAGGAACACAACCTATTTTGGGAGGGGGTGCCATAGCAGCTGGAAGAGTGGGGCTAGTTATGGCTTCTTGAAGGACACTGATTTTGAGAGGTGAGGAGGAGTGAAATTCCAGGGGGAAGTATGCAGCACCCAGAGTAGCCCAGAGTTCAAGGAAGGAAGAAAAATATAAAAAGACTTGTAGAAGTGGTAAGGAGTAAGATTGTGAAAAGCTTTAAATGTCAATTTATATTGAATCCTAGAGGCCACTAGAATTTGTAGAGAAAAGGGATTATAGGAACCACACCATTTATAGGTTATAAATGTGAGATCCTGGGGCAGCTAGGTGGCACAGTGGATAAAGCACTGGCCCTGGATTCAGGAGGACCTGAGTTCAAATCCGGCTTCAGACACTTGACACTTACTAGCTGTGTGACCCTGGGAAAGTCACTTAACCCTCATTGCCCTGCAAAAAGAAAGAAAGAAAGAAAGAAAGAGAAAGAAAGAGAGAAAGAAAGAAATGTGAGATCCTAATACAATGAAAAGCATATTGGCATAGTGCTAGAAGAACTGAATCGTATCTTTATTGACATTCTCATTGTAAATGAAGCCAGAATATATAAAATGGAGGTAAATAGAAGTATAACTTACAGTGTCTCCTGAGAGAGACAAATAAAGGAATTGATATATTTGATTTAATTATATGTCCAAAGTCAATAAGAAATATAAGTTCACAAGATAATTGGTCAACTCTTATTGCAGTGTTCATGGTTAGCATAAGCAGAAAGACAATCATGAAGATATCTGTAGCATATGTACCAACAACCAATATGGAGGATGAGGAGATAGAGAAATTCTACAAAGAACCTGTTAAGATCCTCCAAATGAAAATCAACATATACTTAACGAAGGCAGGGGACAAGAATGAAAAATGTGTTGGAAAACATTGCTATGAATCAAGAAATGATAGAAACTTTTAGATTAACACCTGTGTATCAATTATCCTTTCTTCAAGAAAAGAATTTGGCAGTAATACTAACAAAAAGCCTTGAATAGTACCATGAAGAATGAAATGGATTATCTTTTAGTGAAAAGGAAGTTATCAATGTGGAAATCTTTGTTCAGTCATACCTTTGACTTATTAAACTAAAAATCAAAACACTAAATTAGAAGAATAAAAATGAAAAGATAAGGCCTATAATTCAGTGTTACCCTGATCTATTTAAATGAGCTACTAACATTGAAACATAGGAAGTGGTTAAAGAAGGCAGTCATTGACATGGACAGTCACTATTTACTATAGAATTATAACCATTGTGAATCAGTGGCCATAAAGAGGAGGCCATAGTTATGGGGGTTATCTACTACACAGTGGAAGTGGGAGAGGTATTTCCTTATAGAGAAGGAGGTCTTTTAGTGACTGTAGTTTGCAGATGACATTTTGCTGATTGTATCAATCCCTGTCTTCACAAAGTCTCCTATAGGTCCATAATCACCTAAAAGAATATCCATATGGACAAAACCAAGTGGTTAAAAGATGCTGTTTAGTCATGTGATATAAGCAACTGGATGGATAGTCCATAGAGCTGTTCTGTCTTGAACAGACACTGTCAGTGGACAGTGAAAAGCATGCAGAGTTAAAAAGGAAGAGATCATGCTGCCTTTTGTATTTGGGAACTTATGTAGCACTCAGATGATTTTAAGCTTCTTTCTGAAACAAAATTCCATCTTTTTTTTTTTTTTAAGCATCCATAGCCTTCTGGCTATGTAGTATGGCATCAAACCTTGGAGCATTACAATTTTTAATCAAATTTTATGGGAAGGAGTCACCCAAAGGGACATACAGAGATGCATGGCAGTGCAAATAAACCACAGTATGTTACTAGTGGTGAACTGTGTGTACAAATATGAAATTTATCCCTAAAGCAATGTGTAATCAGAAAATGAGGCCATGCAGCAAAGTTGAGGGATAACACAGAAAAAGAAATACGATGTTCTGTAATCTACTTGAAGAATAAGACATGAAAAAGTTAAATAATATAATAATGCATAGAACTAAGCACTAAATTGTGTGATAATAGCAGCGAAGGAATTCAGAGAAAGAAAAATCACTGGGGATTGAAGAGTAAGCTTTGTAGAAGCAGTTGGACAAGAACTGGGCCTCAAAGGATGGGTCTGGGGAAGAGAGGATGATTTAACAGGTAGGAGAAAGAAAAACATATCCCATTTAGGTTTTCCCCTGAGTTCTCCGCTGCGTGGTCCAACCATATTCTCATTCCATGATTTATTTACCTTTTAATCTAAAGGAAAATGTCATCCTGAACTATTTTTCTGGTTAAAAAAGCAAATTACTTTTGTAAGGGTAATTTTCTCCAGAGAGCCTTTTCCTCAAGAGAACTGACAGGCTCCTGTTACAACATTCTCCAAGATCCTACCTCACCCCTATCTCCAGTAATGGGTGCTTCTATAGTAAATGATTTGCCTCGAATCAGTTTCTCTTTTTGAGGTAGGGTGTGTGTGTGTGTGTGCGCGCGCGCGCAAGTGTGTGCAATTAACAGAGCACCTTAAAGAAACAAAGCCAAACTAGGAACAACAAAAATTAATATTTGAACTGTCTCCCTTTCTTCTTTAGCTTAAAATAACGGACCAGTGAAGGCTAAGTGACAAAGTGATAATATCCTATCTCCTAAGGCTCCTGGCCCTTTGCTGAATAATACATAAATGTTTGAGGGAAAACTTTAGTCCCAAGTGAAAAAGGAAAGGGAGTGGAGAGAGAGGAGGAAGAGAGGAGGAAGAGAGAGAGAGAGAGAGAGAGAGAGAGAGAGAGAGAGAGAGAGAGAGAGAGAGAGAGAAACCTGAGAAAGAATCAGTGGGAATAAAATTCAGGCAAAGGGAAAGAACACTTGCCAAAGAGATTTAACAGGTTTGAGCAGGTTTCCAGTTATTAAAAATGCAGGAGGAATCGTGCAGTGTCTTACTGATATCCAAAGAAAAAGGCCATAAGTAGAAAAGCTTCATTGCTTTCATAAAGAGAGACCCTGGGAGAGTTTTCTCCAGAGGACTTTTAGGTTGATGCTATTGGGGATGCATGTTATTTTGTAATCATTACATTCAGATAGGTTGCAGGTACTTCAGAACACACAGCCTTCCATGCTGGATGGTTTTATATAAATAGTGAAAGAAAATTCCTTCGGGGTACTAACTTTTACTGAATGATAGATATAGTCAACTTGAAGAAAAGAGTCAAACACCCTGGCCTGAAAACCATTAAGCAGGATCCTTGGCTTCTTTACTTGGCTTCTTAAAGAACATTGCCACTAGGGGGCACCTAGGTGGCGCAGTGGATAAAGCACCAGCCCTGGATTCAGGAGGACCTGAGTTCAAATGTGGCCTCAGACATTTGACACTTACTAGCTGTGTGACCCTGGGCAAGTCACTTAACCCTCATTGCCCTGCAAAAAAAGAAAGAAAGAAAGAAAGAAAAGAACATTGCCACTAAAGCCTACTAAGTATGAACCTGGTAAAGGATGGGAGAACAATTTCCAGGAAGAATCTGAAACCACTCAGGTCAATCCTTACTTGAAGCCTGAACCCTATACCATCCTCGACATGTCCAGCTTCTGATGGAAAGTCTCTGCTCACTTCTTTGACAGTGGCCTGTCAGGGTAAGAAAAATGTAGCCTAGGAAATCTTATAGCTAGAAGGGTTTATTTGGCTCAGTCTCCTTGTTTTAATGCTTTTGCTTTTTGTTTTAACTCCCTAGTACTCTTCCCTCCTCTAAGATACTCTATTACTGGGGTCTCTAGCTTCTTTAACTGTTAACTAACTTTAATTTTGCTGGCTCTTCATCCTCTTCTCAGCCTCCTAAAGTGGGCAGTCTCCCAAGTTTTTAACATTGAACCAAATCTCTTCTTATAATTCTATAATGTAATGTAATTATAGTTTATGCACATTGTTATATCATATATGTAATATACACTGTACATACCGCATATGTGTATGTGTTGCATACATGTAATATGCCCGCATGCATATGTGCACACATATAAATCATACACAATACATACACACATATATACATACATACATATTCCCACCCCCCCTTTTCCTTAGCAATTTTATCCAGTCCCCTCAACTATAACCTCTACATTCATGATGCCCAAATCTGTACCTCCAGGCTTCTTGTCTCCCAAGTTTAAGACCCACATATCAAACGGCCTATAGGATATCTCTACTTGGATGATCCATGAACACCTCAAATTTAATAACTCCTAAGATGAGCTTGTCATCTTGCTTCCTAAACTTGCTTTTTTTCTTGGGACTTTAATATTTTCTCTTTGTACAGCTAGGTGGTACAGTGGATAGAGCACTGGGATGGGAATCAGGGAGATATCCTCCTAAGTTCACATGTGGCCTCAGATACCTTACTAGCTGTGTGATCCTGGGCAAGTCACTTAACTCCATCTCAGTTTCCTCATGTGTAAAATGAACTGGAGAAGGAAATGGCAAAGTATCTTTTCCTAGAAAACCCCAAATGGGATCACAGAGAGTTGGACACAACTGAAATGACTCAACAACAATAACACTTTCCCCATGGTTGAAACTTTAATGTTATCTTATTTTATTTTTTTTGTGAGGCAGTTGGGGTTAAGTGACTTGCCCAGGGTCACACAGCTAGTAAGTGTCAAGTGTCTGAGGTCACATTTGAACTCGGGTCTTCCTGAATCCAGGGCCAGTGCTCTATCTACTGTGCCACCAGCTGCCCCGTTTAATGTTATCTTAGACTCCTTCCTTACCCTTTTCTCATATCTTAATGTATTTACTAAAACCTATGAATTCCATATGGTGTTTCTCATCTATCCCCACATGCTTATTGCAAACACCCCAGGATGGGACTTTAATAATAGTTAGAGGTATGTACTTGGCCAGTTGTAAAATATTCCTAATAGGCTTCCAAGCTCATTTTTACTATATTTAAATATGGCTCTCTAAGCATTCTACTCAAAAACCTTCCTTGGCCTCCCATTGCCTTTGATGCACAGTAGTAAGGCCTCCAGTCTGGCACCAGACTTTGTCATTGTACTCCTCTCTAGGTATTCTCTATTCCAGCCAAACTAAATGAATCATCCTGAACTTTACCTCTTTCCAGGAAGTCTCCTTCAGTGGCCTGTGCATCAGTAATGGCTTTTCCCCTCCTTTAGACTCACATAAGTACTTTGCTTGTATTTCTCTGATGTATTTAAGTATCATTTTACATTACAACTATTTGCATATGTGTCATATTCTCTCACATTAGACTGAATGTTCACTGAGGGTGGGCACCGTATCTTATCTAAACTTTGTATTTCTCCAGGGGACTAGCACAATGCTCTATACATAGCAGATATTTAATGAACATCTGTGGATTGAACTAAATTGTACAGAAGAAGCAACTGAAGAGGTTCCATGGTTTGTACAGGGTCACACTGTCCCTGGCTCCCAGTCTTTACTATTATCCTTTATGCTTTGCTTCTGCCTTAACTGAGAAAGCAAAAAATTATAGGAAGTAGAGCTGCAAAAGATTCCCTATGAGATCATCTACCCCAAACTACTCTTACAGATGAAAGATACAGAAGAACGCAGAGGAGAAATGCCTCACTTAATGTCATACACATCGTGAGTAGCAAAGTAGTAAATATTGAGAAAAAAAGAATGAAGGCTCAGGGAAAGGAGAACCTGCATCTCCTGAAAAAAGGAAAGCAAAGAGATTTGAAAGGTATGTGGTCTCTGTGTACTCCTGGATAAGAAACTGCCAGATACTTGGTTGGGTTTTCCACTCATTGACTCTCTGAAGAAATTCTCAAGTTCAGGCTGCCAGACAGAGGCCCTGTGTTCTGTGCAAACCTGGCTGTGTCCCTGGAAAGGCCAGTGCCTGGGTATAACAAAGCTGTTCTATGGTCCGTGACACCATTCCTACTCTATCGTTTCTTTTTGCCCTTCATACATGAGCTCACTTCAAGAAAGGAATTTTCAAACTGGGTGAAGGGAAGGCTTTGTGCCTTTATTTTAAGGAAAGGTCTGGTCTGCTTGTACTCCCAACCTTAGGGATTGGGTGAGAGTAATGGAAAAAACATATCATTCACATAGAGCTTGGCTCTGCCTTTTATGGATGATTTCCAGAATAGCTAGTTTGCCCATAGCTCTGAATTTTTACCATTTCCTTATTATTTACCTTGTTACTCTTTTAAGTAAAAGCTTTTTACTTTTTACTTTATGCATGCATAAAGTTTAGTGTAGAGGTGCCCTCAATAATGAGGGCCATAGATTTTGAATAATTTATGACCTAAAAAGAAAAAAGCACAATGAACTTGGGAGGTGTTGAGAAGTTTCAGAATTATGTGGAAACCCAGGTCTGGGGGGTCTAGTGCTACAAACGTAGCATCCTAGCTTCATGATGGAGACCAAAAAATTTGTAAAGGCCTTCCAACTCTAAATCTGATGATATTCTATACGTATGCCCCAGTTAGATTTGCAAATACCAACAACCCTCTTAACTGCCAAACCTTCTGGAACTCTCCCTCCCTCCTCCCCTCAGTTAAATGTATATCAAGTTGAGAAGTTTTTATTTTATGCTTTGTGAGAAAACACCGTCCTAGGGACCATGTAGCTTACAAAAGAAATCAAAATCCCTATCACAGCAGCTGGAAAGGGAAGACTCCTAAATATGAAGCAATTACAAAAAAAAGGAAAGCGCCAGAATAAAATACATTGAGATATGTATGTAGCCATAGATTTATACACACACACACACACACACACACACACACACACAATGTAAGAGAAAATAGTCTACTGTAGGACGCTGATTCTAAATGTATTAGAAGTTCAGAAAAGGAATCATTGTGACTTGGAGAAGAAAGAAGACCTTTTGCAGGTGTTGGGACTGGTTGAGCTTTAAAGGAAATAAAATAATTGGATATGTCTTCCCTCTTAAGCATCTCCCACATACTATTTCCATAAGACATCCAATCCAATCTAATCCAATTTATAAAGCACTTGTTAAGCACCTACTATGTGTAGTATACTCTGCAAGGCAATGAGGATAAAAAGACAAGAGTAAAAACTAGCCCTTGACCTCCACAAGCTTACGTTTTACTTGGAGGGGGATATAACATGTAAACAGATAAATATATCTATAATAATTTGGTAATGAGAAAATGAGCTCAAACTTCTGTGATAAAAAAAGGCTTTCCTTTTGGAGATGGTACACAAATTGATTAGGGATTCCTAGAGAGTAGAGGTGAAAGTAGTACATTCCAGGCATGGAAGATAACCTGTAAAAAATCATGGAGACAGGAGATAAGTTAGCTGTCCTCTGATCATTCTTTTATTGGGAGTTCTCTGCAGTTCAGCATCCTTTTCTATGAATTGGATGAAGTGATAGATAATATCTCTGTAAAATATATTGTTGACATTAAGCCAGAAGGGATATCTAACATATTAATTAAATTTGGATAGATCAGAATGTTGGGCCAAATCAATAAG
Source organism: Dromiciops gliroides (assembly GCF_019393635.1). Lineage (NCBI taxonomy): Eukaryota > Metazoa > Chordata > Mammalia > Microbiotheria > Microbiotheriidae > Dromiciops > Dromiciops gliroides. Next base: position 81,525,591 of record NC_057865.1, on the reverse strand, counting down.
ATAAAATTTAAGAGAGACAAATGTAACATCCTACCACACCTGAACTCAAAATATCAACTTTATAAAATGGGGGAGTCAGGGGTAGAGTGTGACTGGGCTGAAAAAGGTTTGAATCTGAAGTCGAAAAAGATTAGACTTCAAGTTTTAATAGGAGTTAACAATTTGATGTGGCAGCCAAAAAAAATTAGTGAAGTCTTTAGCTTCATGAGAAGAGACATGGTATTGAAAAGAATGAAGTTGAGAATACTTGGTGTTCTGTGCTGGTCTGAATATTGCTTGAGTGTTGACTCCAAACATAGCACTGTACCGCACTGCTTCATCATCACCAAGTGGCTCTGGGTTTGGTTGATCTCTTAGGTATTGATGTACATAAAAAAGTACTGTCTCATCCCTTTAAGAGTTTATACTTCATTTGAGGGGACCAAACACACATTTGTGTGAAGCAGTATGAAAATCATCAGTGCACAAAGAAATGAAAATTGTTATCATGGAATCTCACTGGTTGGAACCCAATAAAGAAGTGATGGTGGCAGTGGGGCCGATCATTGAAGGGAATAAGAATCAGTAACTGGAATTACAAATGATTTTTCTAGATCTATAGTTCTAAGATAAGAAGGACAGAATCACACCTATTAGTGCATTTAATTTTAAATTCTACTGCCACAACTGACTTCTCTTTCCCTCAACGGTTTGTTGAGCTAGTGACTAGTGGTATATTGACATGCTTACAATCCATGCCGGGTCTTTTCAAAATCCCTTTACTCTGTCTGCTCCTGCTCAATTTTATCCTTTGCTTCTCTGACTATGCTCTGTAAACACAGTCCTTGACTTTGGATTGGATTCCCGGTAAAGAAGAGTCCAAACAAGCTTTCATTCTTTCGTTATCTTGTCCACAATGCATGCAGAAAAAGGGGATGGGGGCAGCTAGGTGGCGCAGTGGATAAAGCATTGGCCCTGGATTCAGGAGGACCTGAGTTCAAATCCACCCTCAGACACTTGACACTTACTAGCTGTGTGACCCTAGGCAAGTCACTTAACCCCCATTGCCCCACAAGACAGAAAAAGGGAATGGAGTTGGGGAGATGTCATCAGTCTATTCAGAGGAGGGGTGGGAAATAGAGTTCACTCACTGCCAAAGGACTAATATAAAGGCAGAAACTTTTTTTCCCCCTTCTCCCACGTAAAGCCTGAAAAAGCTTGAATGTTTTAAGAAAGGGCAACCATAGGAGTAATCTGATGGGCCAAGGATACATGTGAAATGAATATATCACAAAATATATTTCTCAAGCATAAGTTATTTCTAAATACCCTCAAAACATTTTCATCATTTTTCCCCTTGTGTATATGGTAACTGGATTTATTCGATCAGCAGTGAGAATTCTTACCCTCATAAATTCCATTACAGGAGACAAAAAATACTCTCCATGGCAACCTGCTACAAATTCAAATGCACAGAAAGAAACTCAGATGCTGTGGTTCTTGGGTGGGTAGGTGGGGGGAGGGGGGAAGGTGGAAATAAAAACAGGCAGAAATGTATGTAGTAATAGCTAATCAGATGGTGGGATTTATTTGACAATGTGACTCCACAATGATACTTCATCTTGTTTTGACGGGAGTGAGCATACTAGCATTGACAAATTAAGTTTCTACAGGTTAATTAAGTGATAATTGGACAGATGCCCTGGAGCTCCCAAGGAAATATACCATGAAGCCAAAAATCAAAAGTAATTAATCCTTATGGCAGAAACCAAACAGTTGAAACACTGATGGACAATAATGATGTTTTTTTTTTAACCATAGGAATAACAGGAAAGAAATAGCAAAGAGTACATCCTCTCAACCTTTCCTTTCCCATATCTCTCCAAAAGGTTCTTCTGTTACACCTGTTCTTTCCCCCTTCTCCATAGTTTACAGTGCCTGGAACAAGTAGGCACTTAATAAATACTGGTTGGCTTGTTTCTTATCTGACATGAATCCCTTTGGAAAGCAACTCAGACTGCTTAGTGTTTAACCAGAGAGAAAGAGCGTGTGTGTGTGTGTGTGTGTGTGTGTGTGTGTGTTGTGGGGAAAGGAGGGGAGATGGAAGAGGGGTTCCTACCTGAACAGAATTCTAATTCGTGGCTAAAACAGTAAGTGAGGACTAGAGGAATGTACCTGGAGGGAGAAGAAGGGAAGGAACCCTAGATTTGGAGTCAGGACATGTGGGTTTGAATCCCAGCTCTGCCTCTCCCTGTGGGATTTAAGGTGAGTCATTTAATCTCTGTGGACCCCAATCTCCCCAACTGTAAAATGAGGGGCTTCCATTAGAGGGCCTTTGTTGTCTCATCCAGCTTTACTATGCCACACTTCCAAAGGGAATGCGAAAAATGGAGGAGGAAGAAGTTTTTAGGATGTCCCTTCCAGTGGAGGGAAGAAAGAAAGTAAACAAGCATTTATTAAGCTTCTACTAGGTGCCAGTATTGTGCTAAGCGTTTTACTAATATTATCTCATATTATCAGAGTAGACCTCCATCTCTTTGGTAACACTCAAACATTTTTTTTTTTCATCCTTTGATTCACCTGCCCCACAATCCTCCCTGTGCCATACAGCCCTACTTATCTTCTCTCATGCCCATAGTCTTCAACTTTAACTGGATTTCCAGATTGTTGATAAGGGAAAAATGACAGTAACATTTCATCTGTACTTTTTGTCCATTTCAGACATGCTCAGGCCCCTTCCAGAGCCAGGGATTGGTTCCAGTAGGTAGGTAGATAGGTGTAGCCATAGACTGTTGAGTGGAGAGGTGTTGACAGTGGATGGCGGGTGAGAGACTTTAGACTGTTATCTTCTTGAGGGCAGTGACTTTCTTTTGCCTTTATTTATATCCCCAGAGCTTAGCATAGTGCCTGGCACTTAGAGGTGCATACTACATGCTTATTGACTGATAAAGTAAGGAAGAAATGAGCTGTGTGATCAGGCTCTTCACTTGCTTTCTAGACCTCATCAGAATCCTTACATTATTATTATTGTTGTTGTTATTATTATTATTATTATTGGAGAAGGCAGAGGAGAAAGAGGTCCAAGCCCCAGATTGAAGGAACCTTTGAACTAATATGAGAAATGTTAATGGCTTGATTAAGAACACATAGCCTTCCATTATAGATCAAATGCCTTGTAGTCTGTGATTTGTTCCCAAATGTCTCTCTATTTGGATTATTTGGTTTCTTCTGCTTTATTTATTCTTTTCCATAAGTCCTTGAAAGCAACTTGAGCTATGAGCTGATGAAAGAACAGTCTGTATCTTGAGCATATTAACACCCCCAGATTGAGGATCCCAAGGCCAAGCTTAAGAGATGAGGAGGCGTGCACACAGGAGTACAGCTGAGCCTCCTGAACTGATCTCTAAGAGAACTATAAAGTGATGACCCAAAAAGCCAAACAGTTTTTGGCAGGCATGAAAGAAAACTAGGTAAAAGTTTCAAAGTGCTCACAAGCCCTTCCACACTAACAAAGGCCATAGACAGTAAAAGAAATACACAAGCATTCTTTAAGCCCCTGCTCTCCATAAGGCATACTCCCTGTCCTCATGGTACTTACGTTCTTCAGTGTTATTAATGTCAAAGAAAAATGAACTATAGCCATGAGCTGATTTATAGACTAATTACCTCTGCCAGGCCTGCGGGCTATTCTTTGTAGCGGAAATCCCTGCCTCAAGCCCGAAATACACCTTTTCCTCACTTCTACTTCTTGGCCTTTCTAGCTTGCTTTAAAGTAGAGCTCAGCTGTCACTTCCTCCGTGAAGCCTGTCCTGATTCCTTGAGTTTTTACTTCTTTCCCTAATGAAATCATTTTGTATTACTTTGTATAAACTTTCTATTTACTTCTCTGTATCCATGTCCCACATTCCTAGTAGAATGCAAGTTCCTTGAGGGCAAGATTTGCTTCATTTTTTTGTTGTTCTTCTATCCCTAGCCTTGGCCCTAGTGCCTTTTATATGGTAGGTGCTGTTATAATGTTTGTAGAATGACATAGAATAGGTTTTCCCATGTATGAGGTATAATTATGGGTAATGCTACTTGATTTTTTAAAAAGCAAACACTTAAAATTTTATATCCAAATAAATGTTAGCACTCTCCAAGTAATCACCATGGGACTCTATACATCTTTGGGCAGCTAGGTTGCACAATGTATAAAAATGCTGGAATAGGAGCAAGAACTCCTGAGTTCAAATCCTGCCTCAGATACTCATTGGCTGTGAGACCCTGGGCAAGTCACTTGTCTGCCTCAGTTTCCTCTTCTGTAAAATGGGAATAATAACACCTACCTTTCAGGATTGTTGTATCAAATGAGAATGTTTGTAAAGTGCTTTGCAAACCTTAAAATGCTACATAAATTCTATTTCTTTTTTTTTTTATTTGAAAAACAATGCTGATAATTCTCAAAATGTTGCTGGTCTTACTCTGAAAAAGTCTCTCCTGAACTAGTTTGCCAGCCACTTGGTAGACTCAGTTTCTACCATTTGCATGTTGCTTGTTTTTTAAAACAAACAAACAAAAAACCCCATTCCCCACCCCCACCCCCAGATTATTATTAAACTCTATCCTCCAGCATGGCTCTGAGTAACTCTGTGCTGTTTCCAAAAACCAAACCAAACATTCTTCAGCAGATGAAGATATACAGATGTTGAGGTAAGTGCGGAGGAGGTCCAAAAATATTTTGAACAGTGGTAATACCCTCCCAACATGATGACCTTGAAGAAGCCCCATTTGGAAAAATAACTTCACAGATGATTGACTTCATTGATGTGGGCACCTCCATTGGTTCGAGTGCTGCCTTAGAGTCCTATTCCAAATCCTCATCTTAGTGCACAGGTGGCCCTGGGAGTGTAAAGGCTACACCAGCCAGGAGCTTCCTAGCTCCAGGGGCTTTGAAGACCAGAGGTCTGGAAATAGTCTCTCTCTTTTCTGAGAATCACATGAGCAAGACTCGTCACCAGGGAGATGTATTTGGGAGGGCACGGCCAAGCTTGCAAGCATAGTATAGCTTTGGCATTATGGAACCACTCACCAGCAGCAAACTGGCTTCCCTCTGAACACAGGCTTTTCTAGGCCCTCATCATTAGGAGGATGGATGAAATCTAACCCTGCCCTCATCTGTCCTAGGAGTGAATTTTTTCATCTTCTCTAAGGCTCAGCTCAAGTGCCACCGATGACATGAAGCCTTTCCTATTTCCCCAGATACCAGTGCCTCACTCACTCTTACTTTGTATATACCTCTCTTCCCTACCTGAGAGTAAGTACTGTTTCACCTGTGTGTCTCCAGTGCCTAACAATGTGTGTGGCATTTAGTAGAAGGGGCTTAATATGTGCTTTTGGTTGATTGATTTTCGCTACACAAATGAACTAGTTTGTCTTTTTGTGATGATCTTGGTAAGCCATCTCTGCAGAAGAAGGAAATGGAGTTAAAGGAGCTGTTTCCTGAGATCTGCCCTGCCTGGCATTCCCTCCCATTAAGCTGCTTAATTGAAGAGTATAGAAAATCTCCATCTCAGTGCCTACACCATGGGTGCCAGATACTTGAAAGGGGAAGCCTTTTGTCTAGTACTCTAAAGGTCAGCAGTCTTTATCAGTGCTGTCTTAGTGCATTCATTTTTTTTCACCTACCTCAAGGGCTATAATACACACAGTACTACATGTGAGTCACTGAGGCATATGTGTTTTAATGAGATAGTATTGACTTTTTAAAGTATAGTTATTCGGGGCTGCAGGTGCAGAGGGTTAGGAGCTGAGGGGGTTTCTTGTTGGATTTTTAAAAAAACCCACTTGTTTCTGAACTGTGTTTTAGGGAGGGCTGAGTTCTTCTGAACCTACAAAGAGCCTTTGACATTGTTTTTTGTTCCTGAATTTCAGTCATGTATTTTTAGTGCTTCAATATAAATAGCAGCGAATCACACAAGAAGCGCTTGGGACTGCTTACATGTGAAACTGCCTTATACCCAAGTCCTTTTAGTACATCAGTAACTAAAGAGCCTTGATAATAAAAATAGTAATTACAGCTCACATCTATATGAGAACAATGTTTACAAAGTTCTTTCCTCAAAACGACTCTGTAAAGCAAATAGAACTGTGCTTTCCACATGGTAGACACCTACATGCTGGCTGAACTGAATACAAATACTTTTATTTCAGCGGAGAGGCCAGGTACCTAATACTCAGAGTGGTTTTGCACCTTGCCAATGATTACACAGCTGATAAGGGCTAGAAGTAAAACTAGAGTCGAGGTTTCCTTATTTTGTTCAAACTAGGCCCAGCAGGTGCCTGATCCCACCACAGAGAAAGTAATATGGTAGTGACGTCCCAGTGTAGACCACTGGACTCTTTTTTCTGAACGGGAGAGAAGTGTCTCAAATGGCTCTATTAGCAAAAGAGTATCCCACGTCAAGCCGAGCCGGAAGGGACTCCAGAGGCCACTTAGTCCAGGCCCCTCATCTTACTGAGGTCCTGGCAGATAGATTGACTTGCTTCAGGTCACACAAGTAGATTTTAACCTAGATCCTTTACTCCAAAGTCCTTGTTCTTCTTTCCATGTACTAACAATTGGTAACTGAGACAAAACTAACCCATTTACTAAAATCTTTTAACTTTATTTGAATGAAATGTAAACTCCTTTTTAAAGAGCCATGGTTGAGGTCTTAGGTATGGCATAGTCTGCTTCATGACTTTTACTGCCTTAGGAATGTTATGTTATCACTATAACAGTAAAAAACATTTGAAAATATTCGATGGGCAATGCTGGGAACATCTAAATCTGACTCATTTTACTAAATAACTGTCATGCCTATTTACAGAATAGAAAGTTGAACACTTAAAGACTCTTAAATTTTATAACTTCAATTTCTGTCTAGCTTAGCTGAGTTAACAAAGGGGCAATGATAACCTCTCAATGACAAAAGCTCAGTACAAAGAAATCTTTCCACTTCCAAGACTGAATTGTGGTGGGCCACTTATCAACAAATATAGAGTGAAAGAGGTTTTTTTTTTTTTCCTTTTGTGTGAACTCAAGGTACCACAGTGGACAGATTAGACAACTAGATTTGGTGTCAGAGGTCCTGGCTCCAAACTCCAGCTTCTTCAATTTACCCATGTGACCTGGGGCCAGTAATTTAACCTCTGTGGGTTAATCTGTAAGAAGAGGGGCTTGGACTACATGACCTCTGAGGTCCCTTCCAACTCAATCTACAATCCTATGACTCTGAGAAAACAAAATTATAAAAATAGATAAGACTGTAATTCAGAAACTAAGAAAATCACCAGTGCAGGTGGCTCAGTTATGTGTGAAATACATTCATTTTATGGATAAACTATAGAAGGTTTTTAACTCCAGAATCATTTCCCTGTTAGCATGAGTTGCCATGCTTTAGTACAGCTGGAGTGAGCTAAGAGAATGCAAACTCATTTTAAACTACATCAAACTAAGAAGGTTTCCTGGAGGGGAAAAAACACCACATTTCAAAGCTGAATGTAAGATGTTTGGGTTATCTGCTGCCTGGGATACTCTGTAGTCACTCCCCTTTTGTCATTGTGGATAATGCAGAACTGAGGCATTGCATTACCACAAGAATACTGCACCAGAATACGGATGGACCTACGGGGAGTCACAAATCCTTTCGGCTTTAGTTTTCTTGACTATAAGCTGAGGGGGACAAACTATGATTTCTAAATTCCCTTTCCACTACAAAAGTCTCTCTCTGTCTGAAATACCAGAGATTTCTAGTTGTTCTCGTCTCTGCACTAAATCAGGTACTTAACATATTAGGAACTGTTTCTACTAATAATAATCAGACAGTGGGAACAATATATACCACCTTTTCCACCACTACCTAACAAAAAGGAAACATTACTCCAAAGCCTTTAATGTGAAAGATAAGAACTTTCTCTTCCCACAAGGCAATTTACTAGATTCTGTTCTGTAGGACAGAAGTTCCTTTTAAAAGGAAAAGAAGGGAGTGGTACCCACTGTGTGCCTGGCCCTGTGCTAGGGGCTTTTGCAAATATTTGCTCAACAATGGGAGTTAGGTACTGCTATTATCCCCATTTTACGGTGAGAAAACTGGGGCCAAAAAAACCAAAAAGTGAAGTCTCTTTCCCAAGATCACATAACTAGTAAGAAAGGGTCTGATGGAGCGTTTGAAATCAGGTCTTCCAGACTCCAGACCAAACCCTCTATTCATGGCCTTTAACAGTTGCCTCTGCTTGTAGCCTCCTTATTCCTTCCCTTCTCTCTCCTGAGATCTTTCACTGCAATACTGATCAAAATATATATGGTTCTTCTCGTTGTATGCTGGTAATTTACCTCCTAAACCCTTCTCCTGGGGACGATTAGAAAAAGCCACACACCTGGGATAGCTCAGTATCTACTTAAGGGATACTCTTTTTTTTTGGGGGGGGGGGCGGGAATAAAGTAGAAAGATGAAGACAAAATATGGTTTTCTGTTGTGGTGCAAGCTAGTGGCTACTTGAAATAGCCCAGATCGAGATCACAGTGATGATTATAAGGTGAGGTTGTTCAATTCAGCAGCTTTAATGACTCCTGGTTATTATGTAGGAGCATCTGCACTACATCTGTAGAGCTTGGGCCATTTTTCAAGAGCTTTATTATATCACTGGGCATGTTAACTCCAAAACTTAAAATGTGGTAAAGATTTACAGTGCTTAAAAGGACCAGCATTCTGCCTCCTGACAATGAAACCCCAGCTTCCAGCAATCCTTCCATTTTATGTAGATACCTGTTCTCCTTTGAATTGGCCAATATTTATGGCATCAATCCCTTTTTTCCCCTCTTTTGTCTGTTTGGGTTAGGAAGGTTAGGAAAGCAAGAAGAACAGGATATTGTCATACCTGTCATGTCTTAGTGCCCTCATATCAACATACACAGTAGTTGGATCAGGTCCAGATGTTCCCTGTAAACAAGGACATGTTTTAGTTAATAGGGGTTGTGAATGGAAAGGAGACTTCCCTGACTGTGGAGCACTTGTATAGGCTCTTGGGAAGCCAATAAAATAAGAGCATGTAATGTAACTATGAATTAAGCATACTTTTGGTAGAGAGATATTTACTCTAAGTTACAATATCTGATTAGGAAAAATGCATAAAACCATACCTACCCGGAGGTACCTGTTACCCTTTGGGATCGATCAGAACTTCAAAGGAGATTGGTCTCAAAAAAAGACATTAATCAACACAATTGTGGATATTTCAGAAGGCTTAAACAATTCAAACACAGCTATAGATAATGGAAAAAATGTACCATAAGAGGCATGCCAAGTGTTTTACCAAATAAAAGAAAGCTGGGACAATTTAAGAAAACATTTGGGTGGTAGAAGCGGGTTGTCAAGAATATGAAGCATGATTTGCTGAGAAATTCTCACTGCATGCACCAAAAAAAAAAAAAAAAAAAAAAGGTGTGTGTTTAGAGCTCAAGATATTAATGCAGAACACATGGCAAGAACTGACATGGATTAAGGAGAAGATGTAAAAAGCAATTATTTTGTTCCTTCTAAACCTTCGACAACTCTGTGATCCAATATTCCTGCTTCTACTTTGGAAGCTGTTTTTCTCAAGTTTTTCTGTGACAGGCAGGGGTTGTCTACATCAACCCTATTCAGGTGGATGGGACAGTACAGTGTCGAAATAGGAATTTTTTTCTATCTGACTGAGTAGTCCTGGTGCCCAGGAATGTAGTCCTCCTTGGCTCTGTGCCTGAATGCTTTCTTTTTTCATTATCATCTGTTTGTCCAACATTAAGTCCTTGCCATATTGGTTTTGCTCTCCTGCTAAAAAGAAAACTTAACTAAATCCTGTTGCCTAACTTTTTGTCTTGGCTCCATGAATCCCTGCAATAACCATATTAAGTAGAACATAGCATGAGACATTAATTCCATTCAGTATGAAAAGCCCCAGTTCCACACAGAAACTAGCTAAGGCAATGTATGCTGCTTTGTAGTGAAGAATCATGGAATCCATTGAAGAAATGTGATGGTGAGGCGATATGAAACTGCCTTATGAGTATGGTTGAGGAAAACTGGTGATGTCTAAATTGAAGAAAAGAACACTTGGGGCAGGGCAAAATACTTTAAGAATTTGAAAGGCTGTCATGGGGAAGATGGGTTAGGTATTTTCTGCTTGTCTTTAGAAGACAGAACAAGGATCAGAGGGGTAGGAATTAAGGTACACATATCAGCTTGCTATTAAATGAATGAAATGTCTGGGGAGCTAGCAAGTTTCTCATCAGTGGAGATCTTTGAGGGAAGGCTGGATGACCATTTATCTGATATACTGTAGATGAGATTCATACTATGTGTGGAGGTTAGGCTGGACCTTTAAGTTCAACAGTTCTTTGAGTCTGATTCAATACTATAGCAGTATCAGCTGGCATTCTAGTTGTAGAACTACACTCATTCTCCTGGGAAAAACCTAATTCCATTCCAAAAGTAGACAAGTAAGCTAACTTTATTCATGAACTATTAACTCTCTACTATATTTACTTAACAATGCTTCTCATCAAGAATCCAACACCAAGACAGAGAAAGATCTAAGGAGCAGCACATGCAGATTAGCCTCTAGTATGAAGAGTACATTAATATACAATACAAGGAGCAGGCTAACTAGCCAGATGTCTTGGCAAATCTACTTAAATATACTCAGCTGTGTAACAGACTAGTGCTGAGTGGAGAACTAGTTAGATGTTTCAAGTAATGCAACATGTTTTATTGATTGTAGAATGGAAATAGGAGAGGAAAAGGTATTTCTGTTGACAGATTTTCTAGGACTCAGCCAATTTTGAAAACAAACATAAAACGGGTATAACAGTGAAAATGATGGAAGATGAGATTAACACACACCATTGGTTATGTTCAATGGAAGTGGAGTATTTATCATAAAGGTGAAATGTTTGATGAGGTTTGAGCAGATTAAATAGCCCTGGGCCATCTGCACTGTTGCACCAAAGGGTCTTTAAACCCCTCAATCTCCAGACTCAACTTCTAGTCTGTCCCACTGTTGGAAGCTGATAAGGTAGGTATTGCTATTGAGGGAACAGGAAAATCCCCTACCTGGTCAGCCAGCTTCCCCAGCCTGTGAGGCTATAGCGGCAGGACAGCAAGGACAAGAGGAGAGAAGGAAAGAAGAGAACACAAGACCAAAAACAGAAAACAAACCAAAACCAAAAAACATACAAAATCCCCCAAACAGCCAAACAATTAAAATGGGAAGTAAAAGTGGGAAGGGAAGGAGGAAAATGCAAAAAGCAGGGAACAGAATAAAAAAAGAACAAAACAATGTCAAATACAGAAATTTCCAAAATTAACCACTGTACCATTAAAGGTTTAAAAAAAAATTAAAATGAGATGTCAACATCTTAGTAGTAGAGCAACAGAAGAGATGGTAATAAATAACCATGAATGAACAGCTAAGTGGTTTTAAAGACATAAAGACAATGTTAGTGGATGATTTCATTTTAGGAAGCTTTTTTGGGGTTTGTTTTTTCCCAAAAGAAATGGCATTTGAATTTTATTGGCCCAGGTATTTAATCACTGAATTAATTGAAATGGCAATCCACACTTCTTACACTAAAGGATGCCAATGATAGTCTTTTTCCTCTAAAGTAGTATACCTATGCATACTGCATTAATTTAGCAATACTGCTCAACAAGATCTCAAAACCAACACAGAGAAAGACATAAGGAGCAGCATATATTCTATTCTTACTGGATTTCTTTGTTAAATTATATCAAGTTTTCTTTTTGCTACTTCTTCTTGTGTGGTCTACCTCCATGCCACGTAGCAGAGGCTACCTACTTTTGGGGGGGGGGGCGAGGCAACGAGGGTTGACTTGCCCAGGGTCACATAGCTAGTAGGTGTCAAGTGTTTGAGGCCGGATTTGAACTCAGGTTCTCCTGAATCCAGGGCCAGTACTTTATCCACTGTGCCACCTAGCTGCCCCAAGGCTACCCACTCTTGAAAGGGTCATTTGTACATTACATACTTTCCCATCATGTTCAACCCCTGCTTGGCACCAGAGGACATTCACCCCTATTCCCAATATTACCTCTATGCATCTGGACTCACATCTCCTTCCTTCTGTCCTTAGGACCCACTAATTGCTCATGTTTACAAGTAAGATCATATTTGCATCTGCCAATTTATGGTGGAATGAACCGAACAAAGCAGGTAGCACTATTCACAAGATACCAGAGTGACCCACCATTGTTGCCACATTTTCACTCCTCCCAGAAATAGATGAAACATGTAGGTGAGTCTGTGCTGTTCTTTGAGATAGTTTAATTCTAATCCCACTGATAAAGACATATCGCCTTCTCACTGTTTATAAAGGACTTCCTTCAGAATAGTTTTGTGAAGTGTTTGGTGCAAGCATTTTTATACCCATTGTACAGACCACTGAGGCTCAAAGAGGCCTACCCAGAGACACAAAGTTTGTGGCAGTGCTATGAAGAGAAATTAGGTCTTATGCCTTCTAGTATATGACTCTTTCCTCCCTTTCAGCCTCTCTCCTGCCACCCTACCCACCCCCACCCCACCCCACCATCCTCATGGCCTCCCTGTTAATTGAGGCAAAATTGAAGAGAGAAAGAACAAAGAAGGCATATGTGATGTGCTTTTGTATTCCTAGAGGGAATCACGCTGCATACTTTCCAGATGAATATAATTATTTAAATAACATCCTAAGAGTCCACATTGTCTGAAATCAAGCTGGAGTTGGAACTAGGTCAATGCTTTCAACAAATTACCCAGCTGCAAGAGTAGTCAGAATGCCCAGGGTGGTATGCTCTGGAAAATATTTGGGTGGAAAGCAACTCTCTACCTGAATTGAGTAAAACATAAGCACCCTTCTTTGAAAAAACTTTATTACAAATTCATGTCGTAAAGGCAATAGGAAAATTAGAAACTCTCATCTTGCCTGTGATGGAAAGAAGGCCTCTGTTTTCAGACGGAAAAGTTACACACTTTTGGAAAGTAAGGAAATTTTAAAAATACGTCCAACTTTTAGAAAACCGGATAGATCCCCAATCTGAACTCATAAAACAAATTAGGAGGTGGTTTACTTCACCAAAGGCTGGCTTTCAGGGTTTCTTTAAATAATGACGTCCCCCACCGAAGTTGTGTCCTTCAGCCCTAGAGGCCGGCAATGGCAGGAGGACTTCAAGTGATGGTGTTAAGTAGCAGAATTGGGGAACTGAACTCAAGACAGTGTGAAACATGCCAGCAAGCAGGTACGACTCATTCTGTCCCTAACAGATGATTTACACATTGATAGAAAAGCCAGTCCTTACAGAAAGGGCTGGGGCCACGTCCGGGTTACCCGGAGAAGAAAAACTCGCAAGGGGTCGGGGTTTGCCCAAAGTACTGGTCATTGAGTCCAAAGCCCTTCATTTTACAGGTGAAAAAATGGCAGGCAGAGAGAGGACTTATTTAGAATAGCAGAGAGCTCCTCTCATTCCTAATCAAGTGCCCTTTCCCCAACACCACCTGAGCCTTCTTTTTCTAGGAGGCAGAGGGAGAGAAGAATGAAACCGCTTTGGGCAAAACCTACAACTGGATCACAAATGCCAGAGAATAGAATCAAGAGAAATGGGTAGGGGGCAGCTGGGTGGTGCAGTGGATAGAGCACGGGCCCCGGAGGCAGGAGTTCCTGAGTTCAAATCCAGCCTCAGACATTTGATACTTATTAGCTGTGTGACCCTGGGCAAGTCACTTAACCCCAATTGCCTCACCCCCCCCCCAAAAAAAAAAAGATGGGTAGAAGCCACAGAAGGGAAAATCAAGGCTAATCTAAGGGGAAAAAAGACTTTCTAGCACAATCACCCAAAAGGGAATTGGGCTGCTGAAGAATATGAGTTCTCCCTGAATGGCTCAATGTCCACTTGTTGGGTGTTTTTTTAATAGATGATTAGTGGTGGAAAATAAACTATATTCCATAGACCTGAAGTGAGTAAAATATAAATCAATATATTCTAACAAAGATTAATGTGGTGAAAGTTTTACAAGTTAGAAACTCCCACAAAGACCTGTCTTTGCTATGTTAATATAGATTCAAAATCTAAGGAGCCACTCCCAGGAGATAGATGGCTTAGCCTCTGTTCCATACCAAATTGGCTTCAAGTGTTCTCAAGTGATGGTAGCCAATCAGAAAGCATTTATCAAATACTTAATATGTTTGAGGCACTGGGCTGGGGATAGAAAAAAAGGAAAAAACTCAGTTCTTGCCCTTAAGGAGCTCACTTTCTAATTGGGGTAGAAAACACAAATAACTGTACAAGCAGCACACACATAGGTTCATTAGACTCCATCTACTGACACCAGGCCTTCAAGCTGGCTGTTCCCTAAGTTTGGAATGCTCTCACTGTCTCTCTGTTCCTTCTAGCTTGTGGATGAATTGCGAATGTGAGTGAGAAGTTCAAGGTAACACCAAGGCTGAGAGTCTGTGACTAGGAGGATGGTGCCCTTACCAATAATAGGGTAGTTTGGAAGAAGAGAGGACTTAGGGAGAAAAATAATGGAATTCTATTGAGTTTGAGATGTCAGGAGGCACCAGAGGCAGCTGGTGATTCAGGGACTAAAGCTCAGGAGAGAGATTAGGGCTATATAAACAGATCTGGGAATCATCTTCATAGACATAATTGAACTCTTGGAACCTGATTCTCTCACCAGTTGAGACAGTACAGAGAGAAAAGAGAAGAGCGTCCAGAATAGAATGTTGGGGTATACCCACGACAGTGGGCATGACCTAGATGAAGAGCCAGCAGTGGGGACTCAGAAGGAGCCATTAGACCAATGGGAGAAGAATCAGGAGAGAACAGTAACACACAAACCTAGAGCTGAGTGAATCTAGGAGGAGAAAGAGGTCAGGAGTGTCAAAGGCTAAAGAGAGGCCAAGCAGGATGCCAGATGAGAAAAGGTCATTAAGGATCGAAGAAGGAGAAAGATGTGAGAGCAGTGCTCCAGCTCCATGAGGTAGGAGCAGAATTTCCACAAGTTCTCATTCTTCTCACTTCGTACTCTGGAAAGCTATGTTCTTGTGCAAATAGACATGAATTTGGAGTTAAAGGAACTTAGGTCAAATCTGGCCTTTACCAAGTACTAAGTGGGTTAGTCCTTTTACCTTTATCTCTGGTAAATTCATTGTCACTTATAACTGTGAATAATGGTAATTTGCTCCTAGAATCATGAGGTCCAGTGATGTTTGTAAAGTTATATTATGACATAAGCTTCTCTATTATTATTACTATTATTATTATTATCTTGATTACAATAGAGGGTTTCAGTTCAGGTACAGGCTGGGCTAGATAACTTCCAAAGTCCTTTCCCATCTATAAATTTAAAAGGTTTATGTTTATTATTAGGATAATGATTATCCAAACCGCTTTAGTTTTCATTTTATGATACTCTAGTTCATCCCACAATGCAAACATATGCTATAGGGTGTATATTGAACTTGCCATAAAAAGGAAACTCTAGTAAACCCTTCATCAGCTAGAATGGTTGGTGTGTGAAGTTTTTGCTGACTTAACAGAGTTAAGAAGAAATCCTGGGATCTAGGACTAGAAGGGGACTTTAGAAGTCACCAGATCTAATCTTTTCATTTTCTGCATGAAGAAACGGATCCCTCAGAGAGGCACAATGACTTGTTGAGACCCAGACAGCGAGAAGAACGGCAGAACCAAGATCTGGCAAACAGCAAAGCCAGAACCTCTGGTTTCAAAAGCAGCTATTTGGTTTTTGTTTTTTTAATAACCTTTACTATTGCCAATTTAAAAATATGCCTATATTTCTTCACTTTCCTAACTTGGTCACTGAACAAAACTGAATTCCTGTGTCTCACTTTGAGGATGTTATGCTACCTCAGGGTTCTAATTCTGTTTATGCAGATTGTTTAAAAATACAGATGTACAAATTGCTTGCTATCCCCAGGAAGAGGGAGGGAAGAAAGGGTGGGAGAAAAATTTAGAACTCAAAAAAAACCCTCTTTTACATGTAATTGGAAAAAAATTAAAAAGAAAAAATAAAATAAAAATTTTTTAAAAGTAAATAAAAATATAGATGTAAATGAAAAGGGGTATGAAGCTAGGTTTGAGTCCAGGACACTAACTACCTAGCATATGCAGAATCCTTCATATCAGGTTTTTTTTGGTGATATTTGGCTCTTTCTCCTAAAAATAGAGTAAATGGGGGGGGGGGTGCGGTGGTGGAATCTAATCAATTGAGAAGACTTTACTGTCAAATTAATATTATTTTGAGAATTTCACGGTACCTGTTGTGTTAACTTGAGCTTGGGCTGGCAATTGCAGATATTGGGGATGAGTGTGAATGGTATGGTGTTTCTGTTCTTCACGTCTTAGTCTATCTCTAAGCTGCCTATCTGTGGCAAAATTAGTCAGTATGGTAGATAATGCTTAATGCTTTGCCTCTTCCACATTTAAGATTTATGGTAGAAGTCTGGGGAGAGGCGGTTTAGTGGGCAGAAAGCTCAGTGAGTTAAGAGCGTGACATGGTGGTCACAAAGGCTAATGAATCTCAGCATGCAGGAAGAAGAAGAGGATAGCAGAAGTTTATGTAGCCCTGGTCAGTCAACATCTAGAGTATTGTGTTCAGTTTGAGGAACTACATTTTAAGAAGAGTTAAAGTAAGCTTGAATGCATCCAGAGGAGAGTGACCAGAATGGTAAGGGGGCTGGAAACCATGCCATAAGATTGGAACTGAGGGTGTTAATATTGAGAAGAAAAGAAATTCAGGGAAACATGGCAGTGACTTTTAAGAATATGAAAGGATGTCATGTGGAGGAGGCATTAAGGTTTTTTTAAAACTTTGTCTTAGAGAGTAGAACTCGGTTCCATGGGAGTTATAGGGAGGCAGATGGGCTCATTATTATTTACATACATACATATAAACACACACACATATACACATACACACACATATGTATATACTTTCACATTTTGAACTGCTTAAAAATGGAAAGGGCTGTCCTAGTAGGTTATGGGTTCCCTGGGTGACTACATTGTTAAAGAGATTATATTTCTCTTAAGGTAAAAGTTGGACTAGAAGCCTCCTGAGTCACTTTTAATTAATGACATTCTGTGAATTTAAGATTCTTGAGGCTATTGATTTCCCTAAACATTGAAATGCCTGCTACTTGTAAATACAGTTTTCTTTTCAAGACAGACCTTCATCATCTGTAATAAAGCAAAGATCAAAAGGTTTCATTGGAAGTTGCCCATGGGTACTTCAACTGCCCCTCCCCCCCAAAAAAACCCCAAATTTGGGTCTACTTTGGAAAAGGAGGAAAGATTCGGGCTCTCTCCCAATGAATCTTATGGAGAAAGATACTAAGATTTTTATGAGAGAACATAATTTCTAACCTAGTACAAGCAAAAACTCTTCATCTTAATTTTTTTCAAAAGAGTAATTGTGGCTTCAGGCAACATCCTTTCCAACAGAGGTTAATAAACAAATGACACTTTTTAACAGCACTAAGAGAAATTTATGTTAAGGCTAATTAAACACAGAAGTCAGGATGTGATCTTTTTAATGTTCTCTTCGACACTAAATTCAACAAATTACAACTGTTTTATATTAAAAGTCATTTGTGCAGCTAGATATTCTGGGAAATGTCATTTCCTGACAATAACAAATGGCTTGTACATCTAGATCCCTCTCATTTGAAAAGTGCCTACAATTTTAGAAGTTCATGCGAAAAATAAAAGGGATTTATTTTACATTTCAGAAGGTCATGCCTTTGTCAAGCATAATGGCTTATGAACTCCAAGCAATAGCATCAAAATGCACACAGTGGGTAATTCATGTCTTGAAATGATTGAGGAGCCAACAACTATTGTTTGGTTTTTCAGATTGAATACTTGAAACAGCAACCTCAGCAGCATCATAGAAATTAGGTTTTTCTGAATTAGCATGTCACTAGGCAGGCAAAGTAGATTCTTAATAACATCACATTCAAAATGAGGTGAATAGCCTAGAATTATTGATAACTCTCTCATAGTATTCCATTACCAACTGATTCTATCTCAAGCTTAAACCCTGTAGGGGTAACAATGGTGAACAAAAGAATGATTATGCTACTCCATCATATTACTAATTTACTCTGACAAAGTACTTATGGACTGCTAACATGGATTGTTGTCCCAATTTTACTAATGAAGGCAACAGCGGTTTGGAGAAATTTTCTAGGCCATGTAGTTAATGAATGGTTAAACCAGAACTCGAAAACAGATCTTCTACCTTCAAAACAGAGGTCTTTCCAACAAATGGTACTTCCTGTACTATTCATGTACAGCTCACAGAGAAACCAAACATAAATCTTTCCAAAAAATATTCAGTGGAAGTTTGATTAGTAGAATAGAAAGTCTGATTCCTTTTGCTAAAGCTTAAGATTTTAGAAAGCTTTTAAAAAAATGACTTTTGGGACATTCTGGGTTAGAGTAATAAGTCATTAGCAAGGAGAAGCAATTGAGTTTCCTCTGAAGGCTGCAGAACTTTAGAGCTACTTAAGAAATCTTCCCCTGCCCATGTCATATGATATATAAAGCTTTCTTAGGTAGCGACTTAGTCTTTACTCAGCCTCATGATCTGACAGCTATTTATTCAGTTACAGGACTTCATCTAATTGAATGAATGCTCTTTATGTAGGCCACCTTGTTCAACCTGACCTTGCACTGGCAAATTGGGCTCTTGAAAATTTTGATTATGCAGATGGTGCCACACACAGGCATGAGGAAGAACTGACTAATATTTTTTCCTGTTCACAAATTTAATTTTTTTAAAAGTAGAAAGATCCTTTTTGTATTCACTCGTTTCATGAGAAAGAAAATCTGAAAACTATTTCCTTTGACATAGGCTAGGAAGAATGGAGAGGCCCCAAAAGCAAAAGGAAACTTAATTCCTTTTTTCCATGGAGTGCCTAACTCATGTATGACTTGTTCAGATATGAGGTATAAACAGTAGTCAGGGAAGGAAAAGAAATAGCCTTTCTGTTATTCTCTGGAAGCTGTTCAGGGCCTGTCAGATTAAAAGAAGTTCCCCATTTGCTGCTTATATCATGGTGAATACTGGGAATGTTTGAATCAAGCAGTCTGTATCTGATGAGGTTTAAGTTACAAAGGAAATCTGTAAGCATGAGCTTCTTTTTCCCCTTTAAAACAAGAGGTTCAGGTTATTATTGTTCCATGAAAAGCCTTAAAAGCTGTGATGGACAATTCCAAGAAGACCAATTATTTACTACTTCTCTTCATCTGATATGGCAGTTCATGATACGTTTCATTTCTGAGGATATGTAGTGTGCAGGCATAGTTCTCTTTACATGACAACTATGGTTCCTGAAAAGTTTTATTTTTTCTTTCCTTGTAATTTCAAACACTATTTTTACTAGCTTTTTTTTTTTTTTTTTTTTTGGTGAGGCAATTGAGGTTAAGTGACTTTTGCCAGGGTCACACGGCTAGTAAGTGTCACTCAAGTGTCTGAGGCCGGATTTGAACTCGGGTCCTCCTGACTCCAAGACCAGTGCTTTATCCACTGCGCCATCTAGCTGCCCCTCAAACACTATTTTTAATAGTTGAAAGAGCCTGCAATCTTGAAGGAGTCTAGTCCTTGGAAATTATGCACGCTTAATGAACATTTTTGGAAAGCTAATAACCATCCCTGAATTTAAGTCCAGTTTCTTCCATTTGGAATTTAAGTATAAAATTGATAATTTTTTTGCTCACAAAAGTGTTTGTGGACCTTAATTTGTCAATGACTACAACTCACATCAAAAAATGATGAGTGCTAAATGTGATGGTTTCTTTCTGGGATCTGTTTTGTTTTCCTTTTCTGAAAGGACTTTCCTATAGTACTTCAGTGTGGCAGCTAAGATAGAAATAGATTAAATATGTTTTTGTTGCCAAGTTACCGCCTAATGATTTCTCATTATAATCTCACTTGGGGAGTCCCAGTTACTCTCTGGGGAAGGGGGAGGTGTTATTGCTGTTTTGGGCAGTTGCTGAATTTGAGACTGACACAGAATGATGAAGGCAAGAGCAATGAGAAGACTGGCTGCCCGGATGTAAAAGCAGTAGTAGAAGACTGATTGGAGATGGGGGAAGAGAAAGAAAATAGAAAGGGGAAAATAACTGGTTGGAGATGAGGGAGAATATAGAGTAAATAGAAATGGGGAAAATATTTGCAAGACTCTTCTGAGCTTTTCTATTTTTAAATTACATTTAGTTTTTAAAAATTCTGAACTTGCCAGACACCAAAAGAAAGGGAGAAGGAGAGAAAGAGAGAAAAAATCCACTTCCATATAGAGGGTAGAACAGAAAATTACAATCATATATGAAAAATCTAAATTTTTTTTATGTATACCTTGTCTTTTTTTTAAGGTATACAAAAAAATTAACATGTTACTTTCTAAGTTGTCCTGCTGCTGCCTTTCTGTTTTCTTCTTTGCATTAAAAATGCTTCTAGGTCCCTCTTTGCTTTTATTTATTTTTTTTTATTGGGGGGGGGGGAGGCAACTCTGGGCAGTAGCTCCACTCTCCCTGCCCCATGAAATGAACAAAACAAAGCCAAATCATCCTTTTGTTAGTAAGTAGGCATAAGTAAGCAAAACAAATTCACTCATTTCCTTGTGGGGATTGTGTGAATTGAAGAGACATAGGATAGGGGTTGAGTAATGAATGAGACTACTAGTTGGCTTTTCTTCTTAAAATGCTATAGAAAGGATGAACTTTGTAGCTCTATACACTAAGGGCAAATGAGAGGGATTTAGCTGTACAGGACTTTATGGAAAGATGAACTATTTTTACCCTCTTTTTTTTTTTAATTAGTCTTAACTCTAGGAAGTTTGAGCTTTTCCATGGGTTATGTCTTTTACAAAACAAAAACTTATGGAAAAGCAGAGATTGTAAATATTTTGTTTGGCAGATTTGAAAGGCTAGTAAATGGTTGTCTCAGGGACCTGTCTTAACAATGAAGGCAAGGAAGTTAAACTGAGATTGTGATTTAAGTGTTGTCAATACAACAGGAGGTGTTTGAACCTGCTTCAAGTAACTTAGTTCTTCACAAAGTAATTATTTGCTTAGTTACATCAGACCAAACCCTTAAAGAGACAAGGATATAGGAGGTATGAATACATTATTCTAAGTGTCTAATCTTTAAAAAAAGAGACAGCAGAAGTGGTGACAAACTGCTGTGCTTGTTACTAAAAGATTTTGGGACTGGATAAATGCTAAGAATACTCATTATGAATAATGGTCACAGACAAATGTGAATCTGTAAGAAAAACAAAATAAAATCAACATCTATGTACCAACCACATGTATTTGCTGAAAAGATGACAAAAACTCTACCTAAGCATCATACTCAGGGGGAAAAAAACTCAAAAAGTCTGAAGCTTTGTGGTGTGTGCTTAGGATCCACTTGTCATTTCCTTGATTCCAGGACCTAATGTCATTAGTGAAACTCACCTGTAAGCAGATCGCCAGGTTAACTCTACAGCCAAATGATGTGCTAACTGCTCGTGGATGGAGACCCAGATCTTTAAATAATTTTGAAAATGATTGTGTGAGAGCTATTCGAGGGCGTTCTTCTGCCACTACCACACACGTCCGTACCCGGGACAAGTCCAGTCCTCTGGCCTGGGAATAATAATGATGACATTGATTGGTAAGGCAATCTTACACTTGTGTATCTCCTTGTAAATCTATGAATTCCATTACTTTTTGATGACAAATACAGCAAAAACCCAGTGCCTTATGGTCATCTAGTGTTGTGCTTTTTATGGGTTTCTTTAGAAATGAACTGATTGGGGCAGCTAGGTGGTGAAGTGGATAGAACACCAGCCCTGGATTCAGGAGGACCTGAGTTCAAATCTGGCCTCAGACACTTGATACTTACTAGCTGTGTGACCCTGGGCAAGTCACTTAACCCCAATTGCCTCACCAAAAAAACCAAACAACCCCCTCCCCCCCAAAAAACCCCAAAGAAATAAACTGTTTAAAACATTCATAGTGACATTTGGACCTGAAGGGAGGATATAAAAATTGGGATATCATTGATGTGGGGACCCCCTCCATCAAAGTAGACCAGTCTCAGAAAGGTAAAGTGACTTGTCCATAGTCACACAGCTAGTAAGTGTCAAGAGGCAAGACTTGATTGCAGTTCTCCTAGACTCTAAGACCAGCCCTCTGTCTTCTACCCCGGCTTGCCTCTCTGAAGTAGTAACACTAAACACCTTTTTCTGAATAGCTGCAAGGTCATAAGGACAGCAAATGAAGCAGGGGAGATAGAGAAAAATGAATGCTTCTGAGAAGGTAATTCAAGGCTGGCAAAAAAAAAAAACAGGAAAAGAAGAATGACAAAATGTGTGTGTCCTTACAAGCATGAGTGTATGTATGCATTTCTGAGCATGCATAAGAGAGAAATGCAAAAAATCCCAACCCACTGGATGTAAATAGGAAAGCAGACATTTCCAATAACTTCATAAAGACAGATCATGCATTTTATGTCCTGTGGCCCTTGAAAGACCCAATGATATATTCCCAGTGATTAATCACTTTATAGTTTTACGGTAGGATATTTCTGCATTGGATAAGGTCCAGTGAGCAAAAGCACCAGAAATCAGAGGAGGAGGAATCCAAATGAGCTGAGCAAAATGCTTCCAGTGGTAATGGTTGGCACAGCTCACACTGAGAGTAAACAAAGTTGTTGGATGGCATCCCAAACAGGCACTGACGTATGTTGTCTGCTGGTATAGAAATGAGGGCCAAAGAGAGGAGAACTTCCCAAAATAAAGCCTGTCTGTTCTCTACCTTCTATCATTGCTTAACAAAGGCACTTCTTACAGGAGCAAAGAAGAGAATCAAGCTAAAGTTGATGTGAACAGGTGTGCCTGTGTTTACTTGCTATATTAAACTTTTTTTTTCTCCTTTTTTTGGTGAGGCAATTGAGGTTAAGTGACTTGCCCAGGGTCACGCAGCTAGTAAGTGTTAAGTGTCTGAGGCCGAATTTGAACTCGGGTCTTCCTGAATTCAGGACTGCTGTTCAATCCACTGCACCACCTAGCTGCCCCTATATTAAACTATTATGATGGTAACTCATATTTTTGTGATAGCTTATATTTTGGAAAGCAATTTCCACATAGCAACTCTGAAAAGTAACTAATGTAACCCTGTGGCTCTTGTGACAAAGTAAATCTTTCCTGGTATTGTAGGTTTTGAGTGCATATTTCCTTGGTCTTATACTGCACTCAATTAGGCTTGACAGAAAAATCTATTTTTATATAGCTAGGCAATATACTCTCCTTTACTAAGATTTTAGCTTGATGCCTCATTGTCTTGTGGAAATGACTGTGGTTATTTGAAGTCTAGGCTACTTCAGACTCAGGAAGGTCTTGCCAAATTAGAAAGGCCTCAGGTCTAAGATGCCTATTGACTGCCTCTGCTCTGCTGTATTAGAACCCGCTAAGTGTGAGAAGGCTCATAACCTCCGGTTATGATGGCCAAGTAATCAACTTTTTTTGGCTGTAGCAAGTCATAAAATTATCTCCAAAAGTGTTATATTTAGTGTCAGTGCAAAGAGTATTCACACTGATGGCCTCAAATGTAATTAGAAGTATAGATTATATTCTTCTCCCTTGATATATGTCATGTTGATATATATCATATCACAGAACACCATATATCAACTGTATCATTAAAGAATACATACATAGATGTGTGTATATATGCACATGTATGGTTTGGTTTTTTTGTATGGACCTGTGATTTGACTGGTAGGAGGAATTCCAGGATGATGGGCACTGTAACTAGGTCTTAGAGAGTTGTCTAGGGGGCCCTAAAGGTTAAGTGATCTGCCCAATATCACTCAACTAATATGTATCAGAGGGAGGACTTGAACCCAGGTCTTTATGACTGTCAAGCTAGGTCTAATCCAATAGCCCATGATACTTCTTATAGATGCAATACAGCTTTCTGCAATGCAGAATTAATATATAGGGTATTGTAAACACACTATGTCCACACATAAATATACATACATTTTTGTGTGTATATATATTCACACATACACATTATATATATATAATGTGCACATTACATATATAATACACATCTGCATATGTTTTACATGTAAAATGTGAAATTCTTTATTCAGTTCCACATTTAATAAGGTTATTTTTAAGTATCTATGGACATATAATATTCTCTCTTTCTTTACATACACATGTAACCAAATAGTATGTACATACGCATATATTACATAGAATCTACAGTTATATGAAACACGTGTCTCTATTGTGAATGACGCTCAAGATGAAACCAAGGGAATACATAGTATAAACCAAAACTGTCAGAAAGGACCTGCTTGTGTGGACCTTTTAATTTACAAGATCAGTAGAATGAAAGGCATTATTACCTAATGGAAAATGCATTCTTGTCTCTCCTGTTTTGGTTTATAATATGTGTTTATCAGTTTCTTCTGCTAATAGACACTGGCCAGATGTTGAGCAATTAGATGTAACATATGAAGCGCTTTAAGATATAATGTAATTTACCCCTTAGGCCTAACTGGTTCCTATATTGAAAAATAAAGGTACTTAAAAGACATGATTTTTCAGTTCAGTTATTTAATGTTTTGGATTTTATCTCCATATTCTATGACTATTCTTGCTTTTAGGGAATGGTTGTGGGAAGGACAAACAGACACAAGTGTTTCAGAATTTGAAGGTTCACCCTGTTGTTTTATAAAGCCCTCAAATATTGCTGATTTCAGGAATATAAACTCTTGAAACTTCACATTTAATTTACAATATTTGAAACAAGTAGCTATTTGAATTTGCCATGAGAACATAAAATAACTAGGGTATCCTTGGATTTAAATGAAATTTGGTATCTTCACTTCATGGTAGAGATAAAATGGAAATTGAACAAATTGTCTTCTATAATTCTTTAAGTAAAGCCCCGAGTGAGATTTAAGAAATAATCATTAGTATTCTTTGAAATATTGGTCTCCTGACATCAGCATACACTCTAGATATAAATTCTATAAATCCTTAAAGAGCATTATAGTTCTCCTTCTTTTGAACCCTTACCAGATAAAATCCTACCATCTCTTTCACGTAACCTTTCTTGACCAGATCAGCCAGAAACAATCCCTCACTCCTGTGACTTTATAACATTTTGCAGCTTTCTTACACTTTCACACGATACATACAAGTAATTTGCAAATGTCTTTTTTACCCCCTTCTAGACTGTAAGCAGTGAGGGTCCTTATTTGATATTGTATACCCCTCAGAACCTTGCACAGAACTTTTCACATAGTATGGACAGAAGGACTATACTTGTGATTCCATTGATAGAACAAACCCTTGGGTGAAGAAACTCCCCATACCAATTCAAGTTAGCACCTTTTGGGCACTTTCATAGTATTAAAGAGTTGCCTAGAGCTTAAAGTAGTTATCAGACTTGCCCATAGTCCCATAGCCAGGAGGCATCAGAGGTGGGATTTCAATCCAGTTCTCCTGGCTTCAAGGCTGGCTCTCTCTGTCCATGATACTTAGCATCAACTTGCATGAAGCAAAGGCAAACTCCAATTTTTCAGAGTTGCAATGATGAAATGAAGTGATGATTTTGAGTATTTCATGCTTCTATTTTTATTTTATTTTATTTTTTTGTGACACAGTGAGGGTTAAGTGGCTTGCCCAGGGTCACACAGCTAGTACTTGTCAAGTGTCTGAGGTCAGATTTGAACTCAGGTCCTCCTGAATCCAGGGCCAGTGCTTTATCCACTGCGCCACCTAGATGCCCCATTTCATACATCTAGACAGCTGTCATCTGGCCCTTAAGTCTACTTTGTAGCAGTGAAGGAAGAGAAATTAAAAAAAAAAGCTTAGGTAGTTCTCTAAAATGAGTATTTTTTAATATCTTTTATGAAAATGGGCTTGGAAGCAGCAGGTGATGGTATTTTGGCTTTTATGAAGACTCCTATTAGTTTTACCAAGCATTTTCCAAGTCCTTAAATGACTACAACTAGGAATGTTCCCTGTGAAAAGGGAAAACAAGAAAAAATACCCTGCTACTACTGAAAGTGCCTGCTTGCTCTGAAAAAAGAAATGGAATTGCTTACCTTCAATGATTCTGTCTGTGAGCCTAGTCCCTTGGTGCAAAGCTCCATGACTGAGTAGGAACAGAAAGTGTCTCGGACTTTATACTGACTCACAGCAAGAAGCCATAGGGCAGGATTGGTCTCCAGCTCTGAGGGAGGGATCAGAATAGACTGGTGTCCTGAATAAACACTGTAAAAACAGAACACTACTGGTCAGGAGAGGGTCAGTTTTTTTCCCCTTTTTTTTCATGTTTTATTTAGAATTTTAATTTTTCCAAATTACATGTAAAAACAAATTTTTACATCAATTTTAAAAAAACTTTGTGTTCCAACTTCTCTTCCTCCCCCCCCCCCAATAACTCAAGCAATTCAATATTAAGTTATAAATGAGTAGTCATGGGGGTAGCTAGATGGCGCAGTGGTTAGAGCACTGGCCCTGGAGTAAGGAGTACCTGAGTTCAAATCCGGCCTCAGACACTTAACACTTACTAGCTGTGTGACCCTGGGCAAGTCACTTAACCCTAATTGCCTCACTAAAAAAAATTAAATTAAATTAAAAAAATAAATGAGTAGTCATGCAAAACATCTCCACGTTGGCCAGGGTGTGAAAGAAAAGAGAAAAAAAAATTCAGATTAAGGAACTAACAAAAAAATTATGCTTCAGTCTGTTTTCAGATACCATCAGTTCTTTGTAGATGGATTACAATTTTCATAAGTCCTTCAGCATTGTCCTGGATTATTGCCTTGCTGAAGATAACCGAGTCATTTACAGTAGATCATCTCATAATATTACTCTTATTTTGTATATAGTACATTTCACTTTACATCAGCTCATGCAGGTCCTTCCAGGTGTTTCTGATAGCATCCTGCTCATGATTTTTTAAATAGTAAACTATATTTATATAGTACTTTAAAGAGAGATTTCCTTGCAATAAACTCATGAGGTTGATTATTGAAACAGTACAGTAATAGTTAACATTTATATAGTACTTTAAACTTGACAAAGAATTTCCTTCACAATAGCCCAGCAAAGTAAATACCATATGTTTTGCCATCATCATATTCAATCGATCATCAATCAGTCATCATCCATCAATCCTCCTCATTATCTTCAGCCAATCCTCATCATTGCCCATCCATCCTCTTCTTCATCAGTTGGTCCTCCTCCTCCTCCTCATCTTACATTACTCTTGCCTCTGCTTCAAATTTTTTCACAATGACTATTGTTAACTGTTTTCCTCCACCCTATTCCCTTCCATGATATTTACTATATTTTCTGTCTTCTATCCCTATCCCTCCTCAAAATTGTTTTGCTTCTGACTGCCCCCTCTCCTGCTCTGACCTCCCTTTCACTCCTCCCTCCTACTTTCCTGCAGGGTTAGATAGATTATTTCACCCAATTGAGTGTGTATGTTATTCTCTATACCCTCCTTGAGTCAGCTCTGATGAAATTAAGACCTTTGAGCTAATTCTGATGAGTGTAAGGCTCATTCAGTGTCCCACTCCTCCCCCATCTCTCCCCCCACTACATAAGCCCTTTCCTGCTTCTTTCGGGTGAGATTTCACCCCATTCTACATTTCCTCTTCCCCCTCCCCCAGTGCAATCCTTTCCTCCCCTCAATTTTACCCTAAAGATGTCATCATGTGGCAGCTAGGTGACACAGTGGAGAAAGCACCAGCCCAGGACCCAGGAAGACCCAAGCCCAAATCCAGCCTTAGACATAAGACACTTACAAACCCCAACTGCCCTCCCCACCAAAAAAGAAAAAAAGATAAAAAATAAATGCTTTACAGATATCATCTCTTTATAATCAATTCCCACCTGTGCCCTCTGTCTAAATTTATTCCTATCATCTGCCCTAATACTCAGAAAGCTCTTATGATTTAGACATATCATCTTCCCATGTAGGAATGTAAACAGTTTAAGCTTTTAACATCTCTCATGATTTCTTTTTTCCTGTTTACCTTTTTATGCTTCTTTAGGGTCTTGCATTTGAAAGTCAAATTTTCTATTCAGTTCAGGTCTCTTCATCATGAATACCTGAAAGTCCTCTTTTTCATTGAAGTTGCATTTTTTTCCCTTGAAAGACTATACTCAGTTTTGCAGGGTAGGTGATTTTTTGGTTGTAATCCCAATTCCTTTGTCCTCTGAAATATCATATTCCATACCCTCTGATCCTTTAATGTAAAAGCTGCTAGTTCTTCTGCTATCCTGACCATGGCTCCACAGTATTTGAATTGTTTCTTTCTGGCTGCTTGCAATATTTTCTCCTTGACATGGGATCTCTGAAATTGGGCTGTAGTATTTCTGGAAGTTTCCATTTTGGGATCTCTTTCAGGAGGTGATTGGTAGATTCTTTCAATTTCTATTTTACCTTCTGCTTTTAGAATATCAGGGCAATTTTTCTTGACAATCTCTTGGAAGATGATGTCTAAGTTCTTATTTTGATCTTGGTTTTTAGGTTGTCCAATAATTTTCAAATTATCTCTCCTGTATCTATTTTCCAGGTCAGCAGATATTTCAAGAAGATAATTCACATTGCCCTCAATTTTTTCATCCATTTGTTTGTTTGGTTGTTTTTTTTTTTTTTTGGTAAAACAATTGGGGTTAAGTGACTTGCCCAGGGTCACACAGCTAATAAGTGTTAAGTGTCTGAGGCCGGATTTGAACTCAGGTACTCCTGACTCCAGGGCCGGTGCTTCATCCACTGCGCCACCTAGCTGCCCCTTTTCATCCATTTGGATTTGCTTTATTGTGTCTTGGTTTCTCACAAAGTCATTAGCTTCCATTTGTTCGATCCTAATTCTTAGGCAATTATTTTCTTCAGAGAGTTTTTGTATCTTCTTTTCCATTTAGCTTTTCAAACTGTTGACTTTTTTCTCATGACTTTCCTGCATCACTCTCATTTCTTTTTCCATTTTTTCCTCTATCTCTCTTACTTTATCTTCAAAGGCCTTTTGGAGCACCTCTATGGCCTGAGACCAATTCATATTTTTCTTGGAAGCTTTGGATGTAGGAGCCCTGATGTTGCTATCCTCTTCTGAGGGTGCACCTCAAGCTTCCTTGTTACTAAAGATAGCTTTAATTTTTTCATCCGAAAACTACATATTCATATCCTTTGACCATTTCTCAGTTGGGGAATGACTTATATAGACAACTGAATCAAATTTATAAGAATACATCTTAGAAATGAGACCTTTATCAGAAACTTTGACTAAAAATTATTTCCTATATATCTATACATTAAAAGTAATGACATATCCTTATTTGCTCTTGTATGCCACTCATCACGTTTCTCAGTATTTTTTTTTTTTAATTTTATTGTGGGGCAGCTAGGTGGTGCAGTGGATAGAGCATCGGCCCTGGATTCAGGAGGACCTGAGTTCAAATCCGGCCTCAGACACTTAACACTTACTAGCTGTGTGACCCTGGGCGAGTCACTTAACCCCAATTGCCCCACAAAAAAACAACAACAAAAAAAAAACAAATAAAATTTTTGTTGTTTTTTGTTTTGTTTTGGTGTTTGCAGGGCAATGGGGGTTAAGTGACTCGCCCAGGGTCACACAGCTAGTAAGTGTCAAGTGTCTGAGGCTGGATTTGAACTCAGGTACTCCTGAATTCAGGGCCGGTGCTTTATTCACTGCGCCACCTAGCCACCCCCTGTTTCTCAGTATTTTTAACATATTATAGATGGAGGAACTAGACCTGTGATTTCATTGATTAAATTTCCCTCCCTTCATTTATAGTAAATGAAGAAAGAAAATTAAGGTGAAGAAAAAAAAATCAAATATTGTTCTGGTGTATTTCTTTCTTTCTTTTTTCCCCCCAAGGCAATGAGGGTTAAGTGACTTGCCCAAGGTCACACAGCTAGTAGGTGTCAAGTGTCTGAGGCCGGATTTGAACTCAGGTCCTCCTGAATCCAGGGTCAGTGCTTTATCCACTGTACCACCTAGCTGCCCCCTGTGCTCTAGTATATTTCAAAACCTCTAAAGTAACCAGTACTTGAGCAGAGACTCTGTTAAAGCAACCAAAGAGAAATTTTACGTGTCTTTTATTTTAATAGTAGAGTATATATTTTGTTCAACCAAATATTCCCTTTAAAAGGCTATTCAAAGTATTAAAAAAAATTGAGAAGATCACAAGTCAGAAATTACAGTTTTCAGACAAATTGTGAAATCCAAGAAATTAGAAGAAAAAAATTAAAAGAGCATCCCACAAATACCTATTTAGTCAATGTCTAGCCATAAGCAGTGAATTGTCTGTCATTTAAAGAATGAATTTCTGTCTAAAGGGAACAGAAATAATCATTGCAAAATGAATCCTATTATTATGTGTAAACAAGCTCTTTTTAGTAAAAGCATATTCCATTCTACATGAATTTTGTGAAAAAGTTTTATTCTGCTTGCCTTTGTGGTTAAATGGCCATTGCTGTTGGCCAAGTTCTACTTTGGGTCCCACTTTAATTAATCTCTACCATGACCTGTTCTCAGTGGACTTGTTTTAAAAATTCTACTTTTTTGAAACAACAAGAACAACAATTACAACAAACCTTCTTCCAAATGGAAAATAACATACTGAATTAGAAACTTGTTGATAATTTGGGAAAAGTGAAAGGGAGGGACAAAGAGCAGAAGATCCTGAGACAAATACTTCAGGCAACTCATATGGGAATGACAGATCTTTTGCATCTGTTAGTTCAGCAAAGGGATTTTTCAGACTTCCAACTTTAAAAAAATTTAAAATACCTGCACATTAGGTATTCCATCCTAAATCTGTTTCTCCTCACCCCTGAATAGCTGGTTTTGTTGAAGGAGGGTGTCTAGTGGTTTGCAGGCAATACACATGGCACTTTGGACTCTTATCCTAAACTGGATTAGGAATTGGAAAGCCTTTCCCATAAATCAAGCATTAAAATGGATTACCTCTGTGAAAAGGGGGTGAGCTGAGTGAAGAAAAGGGATCTAGGGATATTTTGGGTTTTAAACTCAGCTCTAATGATGACTTTCTCCCTGGACCCAATTAAACTTTACCCACAGGGGTGCTTAGAGGATTAGTCACTGTTTAAAAAGTTCTTGAAAGACAAAAAGTGCTAAGTATTATTAATTGCATTTTAATTGAGTATGTACCCATCATTAAACTTGCATGTGCTTTTGTGAAATACCCCTTCTTGTCACACTTGCTTGGCTGGCAAGGATACTTGTTTGGAAACAAATGGCTTCTTTCCTTACAGCTTATTTCCTCCTCCCACTTGAATCTGTGGTGAAGTTACAGTGCATAATTTGTTACATCATGCTTTCTCAGTAGGCAGACAGGTGATGATGTTAAAAACAAAACTGCAACTTCACAATGGGATCAGAAGCACACCATCCCACAAGCCTCATTCACATTGTTGTCTTCTCTCTCTAATCTGGAGAACATGGCTTAATGCTGGTTGCATGGAATAGAATAGCACCAGACTAAGAATCAGAACTGGTTCTCTGTGTGATTCTGAGCAAGTGATAACCATCTTCTTCACCTTAGTTTTCTATCTGGTCTATTGCACAGGGTTGTTGTCAGTCAGTAAGCATTTACTCAGAGCTCACTATGTGCCAAGCACTTATTAGGGGACACACCTAAGATAATGGATGTGAAAATACTTTCAGAACTATGAATGTCTAACAAATAGGAGTTTGCATTAAAATCAAAAGGACTACGATGAAATGAAGTGAAATTTTAACAAATGCCAGTTTAGAGGAAATGATTATCTAGCTTTCACTGAAAATAAACTCTGAAGATAGGCATTGTACCCTAGGTGTGCTGTCAACGGTAACCAAGTTAATGGAACTATTGAGCTCTTTTGAGCTCTTCCTGTTACTAACACTTCTGAAAATTTCAGAGGATGAGTAGGTAGGAACCCCTGACCTAAAATTCCACAGGGAAAATTGGCTCAGGAAAGATGAGAGAAGCTCAAGAATAAAATTTTTATTAAGCAAACAGATGATTACAACAAGGAACAAAAGAGCCTGATACAGATACTCAGTGAATTCACTGACAAAGCCATGGAGATTAGAGAATCAAGAGTAAATAACTGAGGGGGATACCAGAGTATCATGGTCCTATAAGAATAGTAAGAAATAGGAATTCTAAAACTCAGAATGTGCTGGAACTGATGATGAATGACAAACAACAGGGACCAGTTTAGTTATTCTGTTAGGGCAACAGCAATGAATAGTAAAAGAATGCAGAACTACTCAAGTCTTTTATTTTACATTCTGTGGAGAATGCGCTTCAGAATGAGAGGGACAGAACAAAAATGGTCGACAGGAAATTGACATTCCAGCTAAGTGATTGTTTAACTGCTAAATCTGATGGCCTTTTCCTCAGTCTTCAATTTTTTGACCTGTGCAGCTTTTGATACTGTTAACCTCTTCCCCCAAGACACCTTTTTCTCCATTGGCTGCCATGAAACTTCCTTTCTCCTGGTTTTCCACTTGACTGACTGATATTTTTTGGTCTCATTTATTGGATCTTTTGTTCCTTGACAAGAGTGTTTCCCTGGTGCTGTGTCCTGAACTTTTTCTTCTCTTCTGTCTCTAGAAACTCTCCCTTGGAGATCATCCATTCTCATAGGTTTAAGTATCATCTCTCCATAAATGACTTCCAAATCTCAATAACCATCCCATATCTGTCATAATATTTTCAAGCCACACGTTGATAAATGCCTAGTAGATATTTCTTCTCTGGGTGGTGTTCATTAGGCATCGCAAATTGAATGACCAAAATGAAACTCATTATTTCTCTCTTCACAACCTACCCTTCTCTAAGGGTCTGCATTTGTGCACTCGTCCACTCTCCTAGCACCCAGGTAGCCTTGGACTCTTCCGTGACTCTTCCTTTTTCCTTAATCCACATATATAATTGATTGTGATGCCTCACAGCATAGCATCTGTGTTCTTCGTTTCACTCAGACATTAACAACCTGGCTCAGACACTAATCACTTATAGCTTGTATTTCTATAACAGCCTACAAATTGGCCTTATTGCTTCCAATATTTCCCTTCTCCAATTCAGTTGCCAAAATAATCTTCCATAGGCACAGAAATGACCATGTCACTTCCCAGATTTCCACTGGTTTCCCATCACCTATAGCATAAAATATAAATTCCTTAGCCTGGAATTGAAGACCTTCCACAATGTATATAGCTCTGCTATACAGAGTACTCAAAGACAGGCTGGGACAGTCTTTAAAATCAGCCCTTCCTCTTACTTTGGAGAGCTAGCACATTTGCCAACTTGTCTGCGACCCTGGCTTTGTAAAGATTTTTAAAGTTCAGAAGTAACTATCTTTTCACAGGTGGTAGAATTGCCAAAGTGATTTTTGGAGTCTGAGTCACTTAGAAATCAAAACCCGGCCCTACTTTGCATCTTACACAAAAGTGTTAATACCACCATGGTGCTACCTTGCTCTTGGGGTCACACACACTGTACCTGGTCTTTTCTACTTCCTCCCAATCTCCTCTGTGCCTCCACCACCCACACCCCAAATGCACATACACAAATGGTCATTACAATGACTGCCACACCCATTTATTTTTCCCCTTTGTGGCCACCTGCCAGTTCCTATACCTGACTTGCTCTCCATCACTGTCACTACCTTTTTCACAGAAGGGAGATGTGGAAGGATAATAATAAACTGCATTCTACCAGGATCACAAGCATAAGGTGAATTACTGAATTCATACCTTTGTCCTGGGCAAGGATCTTTTAATAATGCTGTTAGAAGGCAAATACATGATGAATCCCCATAGATCCGGATGTGTGCAAATGCATGTCCCCTTTCTGCGATGTTGGTAATCTGACACTTAGCAAAATGACAAAGACCAAAAAGGGGTGACTTCTGATTTCAGTAAGCTGTGTGTATGCTGCAATGGAGTTTCATTGAAGGAAGTCACAATTTTCTTAATCTTACTTTGTGAACCATGTATAGAACTCAAGTAAAGTGCTGAAATAACTCCAGGACCAGCCTAGATACCTCTACCTTATTGTGGCTTTGAATGAGACCTCTTTAGAGCACTGTAAACCTGTGTGTTAACTCAGATTCAAGCCCTAAGGCAGCATTATTAAGCAGGAACAAATTGGAAGAACAGAAAATTTACTTCTGTTGAAAGGATAATAAGAGAACAATCTCTGGGCTGAAAATGGGATCATATACCAAGGTAATAGGGACAAGGTCTAACAAGCATATGCTTTATGTATCTCATAAATCATAATTATCCACTGGGAGACATTATAGCTCTTATCATTTTTGAACTACTTACAAGAATTGGAACATAATATTTTTACTAATACAAAATTTTATTCAGTATCCATTTGTGAAAAAGGCTTAACCATGGACTTAATTGGATTGCCTTGCCATGATCTTTGGAGCAGTTCTATTTTAAACAGTCACCCTCCCACATCAAAGATTGTTATGTTTTCAGGGCTGGGTGTCAAAAATGCTTAATTACTCCTCAGTTGAATTTCTTAGCTGAAAGATAAAGCTGATCATATTTCTCTATTTTACCCTCTCCCCCATACTTACACAGGACTCCAAGAATTTTCCCTTTTAGCTCCATTTCCTTGGTTCTTTTTTCATTGCTGTTAGATTCAGTTCAATTCCACAAGCTTTTATTAAGTGACCACTTTATGTAAGATACTGTGGTTCAACATGAGCAACTAACATTAGGAAAAACTAAGTTAGACCATCACAAGATGTTCTGCAAGCACCTTTGAGAATGACCTCATCTATGTGGTGGCTGATTACTCTTTTTTCCCCACCCAGGGCAATGAGGGTTAAGTGACTTGCCCAGGGTCACACAGCTAGTAAGTGTCAAGTGTCTTGGGGTCAGATTTAAACTCAGGTCCTTCTGAATCCAGGGTCAGTGTTTTATCCACTGCGCCACCTACCTGCCCCCCTGATTTACTCTTTAAATAAAAGCTTTTTCTTGTTTCCCTCATGCGAATTGCAAGACCTAAGACATTTTCAGCATGATAATAAGGAATTGGAGATTGTTTAAAATCTAGTTTTCTAGATGGATGAAAGCCAGAACTGTGTCTTATCTAAACTCTCTTTTGATACAGTGTTCTGCATATAACAAGTGCTTAAAAATATTAATGAATGATATTCAAAAACACTTAAGTAATCTACATATATGTATATACATGTGTGTGTTTACTAAATGGCTAGTGACCAAGGTAGAAATATTTATTCTAGGAAACCCAAAATTAATCCTTGTAACAGAATGTAAACAGAAAATTTGAGTCATAAATTTGCTAGTTATTCTTTCCTTGCTGTGTTCATTAGTCACTGTTGGGTCTTTGACATAATACATATCTTGCCTAAGAAGAGCAAGAAAACACTGACAAAAAATACTGGTATGCTCCTGAACAATCTGTCGTTTTAGAAATTTCACGTCTGTGGGCAGCTAAGTGGCAGAGTGAATTAAGCACTGGCCCTGGATTCAGGAGGACCTGAGTTCAAATTTAGCCTCAGATACTTGACACTTACTAGCTGTGTGACCCTGGGCAAGTCACTTAACCCTCATTGCCTTGCAAAAAAAAAAAAAAACAACAAGAAATTTCAGGTCTAGATGTTCTAGTGCCTGTGTATTGAACAGCAGGGTTGCCCAAGTCCTTAGTCTCCACTGTTTTGTAGCTTTGTTAAAGTTCCATTGTTTACAGAGAATAGTAGAAAACAAAGGCACCTGTAACTTATACCTTTATACCTTCCCCAGGGTCTCAGTTTTTGAGCAAAATTTGTTCCTTTGTTATTGGAGGCACTCCAATATTGTCAAAAAAGCATGAGATTGGAACCAAAAGAACTCAATTTGAATCCTGGTTCTGCTAACCACTACTAGTCTGAGTTTATAGACAAATCACGTAATCTCTCCTTCTGAGGCTTAGTTTTACCATCTGTAAAATAAAGGAGTGGGACTCCAAAACAAAAGGGTGGGGGGAATGGGCAAAATTGAAAGATACCATACCCCCCCCCCAAATATAAAATCCATTTAAAGGGTATTTATTTTCCATAATTACTGAAACCAAGAAAAACACAAAAATAGTCCTGGCAGTTTGGCATTGCCTCATCTGCTGATTTCACAAAACATCAGACTTACAAGTTTGCAGGGAGAGAAATTACTCCACATCTGTTCTGTGGGTTTGAGATTCATTTAGTGCTTAGCCCACTGAAGACAGAAATGCCCTATAAAATCAGAACTGGTGTTCTGATTTTCTCATCAAGAAGGCCCCTACCTATAGCTAACAGTACTTCGACCACTGTCTGAAAACCTGAATGTTTTAAGCTACTTCCCATGAAATAATGTATTATTGATAGCACTAATACAACCCTGGGCTACAGCAAAATCTCTGAAATATTCCAATTACTCTAGGCTGCTTGCTCTTTCAAATTGTATAATTGTTCTAACTGGAATGCCTGTCGTTGGTGCCAGAAGAGAAGTGGTACATGTGTTTTTCCTTAAGAATTAGAGGAATCTTACCTGCAGAGGCACCAGAGGACAAACCCAAGCCCACAGTAAGGGTCCAAACAGATAGCCACTTCTCTAGAGGGGTAAAGTTCACACTGCAGCTTAATAGAACGGCAAAAGGCACTAGTGGCTGCATGGGACATCTGTAAGACAAAAAGAGCAGTCAACTAAAATCATTGCCTATTAATAATAAGCCTTTCAGTACCTGGAACAGCGACATTAAGGGCCAGTTTGGGGCTGTGCTGGAGTAGTGGGAGTGAGCTACTACTATTAGATCCACTGAAAACATCTGGAAATACATCCCAGGTTGATGGGTTAGTGAATCAGTACTTTGCAACCAGCATCCTGTCATCCTGTGATCTACACACAGACATGTCCTGTTACCCAGGGAAGTATCATTTGTACATAAGAGGCAGCCTTCACTATTACTCCATCATCCTTTAGGGAGCATTGTGACAAAGTGGAAAAAGCCCTAAATTTGGATTTTTCTTAATTATTTGTTTATATATATTAATATTTATAAAACCACCAATAAAAGGGGGGAGAATAGTGATTTTTTTCACCCATGAAACTTCTATTTATCAAGGTTAAATGGGAGAGGAATGTATGGAAATGTGTTTTGCTACCACTTGTCATCCTTAGCCAATCAATTCACCCTCAGCATCAGTTTCTTCTTCTGTAAGATGGTAGTATTAATATGTGCTTTCTGTATTTTATAGGGCTGTAGTGAGATAATGGGATTGAAAGCTCTTAGTCATTTGTTAAGTCCTATATATTTGGTATTGCTATACTACACAAAGTAGTGAAGACCAAAGAGCTGAATACACATTTGACAAACTTTATACAGCAAGAACTGGAGTAAAGGTAACATTCTAGTCTTATTATTAAAAATCATAATTTCCTGGGAAGTATAGATCTGCTATTTTCTGATAAGCAATCAACTGACTTCCTCTTCATCTATGACCTGCCCACTCTTGTAGAACAATAGAACCATGTTTTTCTCTACTCCCTCAATTTAAAAAAAAATGAAAATGAAAGTAAAATAAGGGGGTTAGAGTAGATGGCCTTTGACATCTGCTTCTAAGCTCTGGATCAAGGATCTTATGATCCCTGCTTCCAACATCACCATTAATGTTGCACCTGGACACCCATCCTCAGCCAAATCCATAATTACATTCTTGCCACCAGACATATGATATGCTCTATGCATAGCAGACAAACACTGTAATTTACAACCAAAACAATTAATTTTCTTAGAAGAGACCATCTACCCAGCCAAGCCAGATGGAAGGAAAAACAAAAGAGAAAGGGGCAATATTAGGACTGGAACTTTTACTGAATTTCAAGCAGGTGCCTGATGTTAAATGGAAAGCAGAATTTTATTCATTAAGCATTGTTAAATGTCTCTATGGTTAAAGGCACTATGGCATGTGCTGGGAATGTAAAGTTAAAAAATGTTACCACCTCTGTCCTCAAGGAGCTTGTAATCTAATAGTATAAGATATAAACAGGATGTTCCAAAAGTTCTAGTATAGTTTTAAACTATTAAAGCTTAACTAATAGAATTGATAGCATGTGATAAGCATGTAGGAAAGGTCAAATGTAGAGATATGAGAGATTTGGGAAGGGAGGGATCACTTTTAGTTGAAGGTCTAGGAGGAAGAAAAGGATTTAAACAGGCCAACATGTAAAGTAGATATGTTCCAAACATGGAAGACTGAAAGTAAAAATGTTTTATGATAGATGTGGGAAAGACATGACAGGATTGGAGAACAGCTTATAGTCCAATTTGACTATAACTTAGTGCAATTTGTGAAAGTACTGTGAAAGCCAAGGTGTAGTAATGCTTGAATGCCAGGCTAACAATAGTGTGAATGATAGAATGGCATGAGAAGAGCCTAGAATTATGACACTATGATAATAGTCCAACTAGGAGGTGATTAGGAATGAATTAGGGTGAGGGTAGTGGGATGGGAAAGGAAAGGAAAAGGAAAAGGGCTATTTCAGAAATAATGTCACTTGGTGAGGAAGAAAAAAGAACCAATGAGGATTCCAGAATTGTGAGCCTTGGGAACTAGTACCATCAAAGAGATGGGCAGTTAGGTAGCACAGGGGATAGAGTACGAGGCCTGGAGTCAGGAAATCCTGAGTTCAAATTTGGTCTTAGAAATTTACTCGATGTGTGATCCTGGATGGGTCACTTAACCCTGTTTGCCTCACTTTCCTCATATATAAAATGAGCTGGAGAAGGAAATGGAAAACCATTCCAGTGTCTTTGCCAAGAAAACCTCAAATGGCATCACAAAGAGTTGGACATGACTGAAATGAATGAATAACAAAAACTAAGAAGGACAAGTGTTTTGGGGGAATAAATTCTGAACTGAGACCAGACTTTTTTCAGATAAATTGCTAATTAATCATGCTTTCTCTATCTTAATCCATTCTTATTGAAATTGACTTTTTTTTTGGTTCTTACCCAGTCATTGTTCTTGCTGGTTGAGATAATTTTAAGGTTCTGATTCTGCCTGTCACATTAATGTGACTATTAATTCCATTTGGCACATGTTGAGTTCAAAGTTGTATTGGTATATTCTAACTAACAAACTAACAGTTGGAAATGTGAGCCTAGAATTTAGGAAAGAAGTAAGGGTTGGAAAAGCTCTCTTCACAGCACCACATTGCTTTCCAGTGAAGTACTTACTTACTATGTGCAAAATACTTGGCTAGATGCTAAGGGAGATATGGAAACAACTCACAGAATTACCAATAACAACAGTAATAGCCAGCATTTAAATGTTTGCAGAGAGCTTTACAAATATTACTCATTTGATCCTCACAACAATGATGGGAGGTAGGTACCATTATTACCTTGATATTACAATTGAGAAAACTGAGGTAAAAAGAGGTTGTGACTTATTCAGGGTCCCACAGCTAATGAGTGTTCAAAGCTGAATTTGAACTGGGGTATTCCTGATTTCAGGTCCAGTGTTCTATCTTCCTATATCATAGATTTGTCCTCTGCTTTACTTACTACCCCTTTTAAACTCTCAAGAGACCTGCATGAGTATATGAACGTATATGAAACATGTCCCAAAACAAACACAGGAACTTTATGGGCCTGGAAAGGCATACAGGTTACGCTGAATGTAAAACTCTCACCTTTACTCCAGCTAGCATTCCAGTTGTGGATACACTGAAGTCAAGGTAAGCCAGTGTATCTGGGTTAGAAGGTTTGTAGATTTGGGCAGGCCGCTTCTTTGGCAAATCATCTGGAGACAAAAACAGAACCTTTAGCATGTCTTGCTTAAACTTTGAAACATTCAAAGAAAAGAGATTCAGATATTTCAGCTTCAAAAGGGATCTAAGCAGTTCACTGTAAATGCTGACTGATAGATCTGACTACTTTGAATCCTTACCAGTATCCAGTATGGGGGGCCACGTTCTGACATCTACTGCTGCTGCTGCCTCTCTGGATCTTAACAATTTGCATATTAGTTGTGTTGTCATTAAACAGGCAGAGCGGCTCACCTAAGGAACAGGAAAATGACAAGGCAATTAGTACTATGTATACCAAAGCAGAAAAAGACAAATCTGGATCAATCTCAGAATGCATAAGTAAAGATAAAATTAATAGCTAGCATTTATATCTTACTTCAAGGTCTGCAGATTGCTATGCATCTGTAAATGTGTAATCCTAACAACAACCCTATGAAATAGATGCTATTAACACCCCCATTTTACAGATGAGGAAACCAAGACAGAGGTTAAGAGACTTGCCTAGGGTCACACAGGTAGTAATGACTGAGAACAGATTTGAATCCATTCCTGAATCTAGATCCAGTGCTCTAGTAACAAATATTTACTGTATATTTGTTGTATGTAAGGCACCGTGTCACCTAAATATTAGTATTGTTGGGTGGAAAGGTTACTGGACGTGGATACAAGAGGGTCTGGATGTCTGCAAGTCATTTAACTCTCTGGGCCTCAGTTTCTTCACCCATAAAATGAGGGGGTTGGACTAAATAGTCTCTAAAGGTCACATGACTTTATGTGTATCAATCAACCAACAAGCGTTTATCAGGTGCTTGCTATAGACGCCAAAATAGAAAGACAAAAACAGTCTCTGCCTCCAAGGGGTTCACCTCCTAATGGGAGAAACAAGTGTATGATATAAGCATGTGCAAGAGACAGGGAAAGAGTGGTAAATATTACTGGGATAATACATAGTCATGATGTGTGCGTACTGTGTGTGTGTGCGCACGCATTCCTTGTAACAATAGATTTTAGAGATAAAAGGCATTTTGGAAATAACCTAGTTCAACCTTTTCCTTTTAAAAATGAAGAAACACATTAAGTAACGTGTGCAAGGCCATAGAAATAGCAAAAAACCTGTGATTTATGACCTCAAATGCAGAGCCTTTTCTATTCTCAGTGATAAGTCTTATTGCCTAATAAGAACAAACCAGAGTGTTTTATGAATGAATAAAAGCTAGGGGGAACAGTTTCTTCCCAGCGAAGATCCAATATAAACAAGTTAGGGTACAGCATGGATGGGAAAGTGATCATGGGAACCTCTCACGTTATCAAGATCAGAGCTAATGTAGAATGTGGCACCCTCTCCTTGGAACATCATGATATTGTTTAGTCATTTTTTCAGTCATGGCCAACTCTTTGTGACACCATTTAAGCTTTTCTTGGCAAAGATACTGGAGTGTTTTGCTATTTCCTTCTCTAGCTCATTTTACAGATGAAGAAACTGAGGCAAACAGGATTAAGTGACTTGCCTAGGGTCATACAGCAAGCAAATGTCTGAGGCCAGATTTTTAACTCAGGAAGATGAGTCTTGCTTGACTTCATTCAGGTCTGTTACTCTATCCACTGCATCAGCTGCTTCTGGGACATCATCTCTGCCTCTTATTTTTAATCCGTCATTTACTTCAGAGCATACCTTAAGTACAACTCCTCCAAGATGCAGTTCTTGATTTGTTTGTTTTTTGGGTTTTTTGTTTTTTGTTTTTGCAGGGCAATGAGGGTTAAGTGACTTGCCCAGGGTCACACAGCTAGTAAGTGTCAAATGTCTGAGGCCAGATTTGAACTCAGGTCCTCCTGAATCCAGGGCTGGATGCTTTATCCACTGTGCCACCTAGCTGCCCCCAAGATGCAGTTCTTAATGGCTCCAGGTATTAATAGCCCTTTCTCATTGTTAAAATCATTTTGTATAACTTTGTATGTATTTTCACATTATATCCTCTCCATAACATTTTTAAGAGCAGAAGCTTTTTCTTTCTTTCTTTCTTTCTTTCTTTCTTTCTTTCTTTCTTTCTTTCTTTCTTTCTTTCTTTCTTTCTTTCTTTCTTTCTTTCTTTCTTTCTTTCTTTCTTTCTTTCTTTCTTTCTTTCTTTCTTTCTCTCTTTCTTCTTCTTCTCTCTTTCTTTCTTTCTTCTCTCTTTCTTTCTTTCTTTCTCTCTTTCTTTCTTTCTTTCTCTCTCTCTTTCTTTCTTTCTCTCTTTCTCTCTCTCTCTCTCTCTTTCTCTCTTTCTCTCTCTTTCTCTCTCTTTCTCTCTCTCTCTTTCTCTCTTTCTTTCCCTCTTTCTTTCCCTCTTTCTTTCCCTCTTTCTTTCCCTTTCCCTCTTTCCTTCTTTCCTTCTTTCTTTCTTTCTTTCTTTCTTTCTTTCTTTCTTTCTTTCTTTCTTTCTTTCTTTCTTTCTTTCTTTCTTTCTTTCTTTCTTTCTTTCTTTCTTTCTTTCTTTCTTTCTTTCTTTCTTTCTTTCTTTCTTTCTTTCTTTCTTTCTTTCTTTTCTTTCGCTGGGCAATGGGGGTTAAGTGATTTGCCCAGGGTCACACAGCTAGTAAGTGTCAAGTATCTGAGGCCAAATTTGAACTCAGGTCCTCCTGAATCCAGGGCCAGTGCTTTTTCTACTTTGCCACCCAGCTGCCCCCAGCTGTTTCTTTCTTATCTTTGTATGCACAGGCTTGGCAAAATGCCTGATATTTAATGAGGGCTTGATAAATGTTTGTTGAATTGAACAGAACTCTACCTGACAACTCACATTCTATAAAGGATATATGAACGAACTGCTCCCACAGGGCAGGATAGGGACTATTATCTTTTTCTTTATTATCTCTATATTTTTCTTATTCTAAATGTCATTTCCACCCATCAGACAATAATGTTTCTTTTGGTTATGAAAAGGCTGTCCAAATTTGAGATAGCTGTTCTTGCCCAATAGAGAAAGCTGCTTATGTATGTTTCCTCAAGAGCGGATCTGATCATGTGAGTCCTCTAGTCAACCAATTCTTGTGGATTCCTGTTGCCTCTAGGATTGCTGTTAGGTAACCTTTGAAAACCCTACATGATTTGGCCACAACCTGTCTTTCAAATTCCACTGGACATGATTCTTCCTGCTGCACTTTGGGATTTAGCTAAATCAACCCTTCTCTTTGCCTTCATATTGGGTATCCCTCAGTGTTCTGCATCCTTACTGCATCTTTCCTTACCAAATTTCATCTTATTAGATACAGCTCAATGCTTTGGCCTGTCAAGGGCCTTTTCAATTCGAATTTTGCCAAACATTCACTGTGTCAGATATTCCTTCCATCAATGTGTCAGAGGAAAGATTAAGGTATATGACAGAGTGGAGTACATGGCTGCTGGTACCAATTTCCTGAAAGAGACATAACAGAACAGACATAGGAGGAGATCCTAGGGATACCACTTCTTTGAGCAGAGGGAAGCAGTAGATGGTGGATGATAACACTAAGTTTATAGGGGTAGAGTTGGCAGAGCTTATGTTTCAGTGAAATGGGAAGCCAAGTTATATTTTATAAAAGTGGGTAGTGGAGGGGCAGCTAGGTGGTGCAGTGGATAAAGCACTGGCCTTTGATTCAGGAGGACCTGAGTTCAAATCCAGCCTCAGACACTTGACACTAGCTATGTGACCCTGGGCAAGTCACTTAACTCTCATTGCCCAGCAAAAAAAAAAAAAAAAAGGTGGGTAGTGGATAGAGCACTGGCCCTAGATTCAGGAGGACCTGAGTTCAAATGTGGCCTCAGACATGTGACACTTACTAGCAGTGTGACCCTGGGCAAATCACTTAACCCCAATTGCCTCACTTCCCCCCCCAAAAAAAAGTGGGCAGTGGAGATGTACTTGGGGTCTTGAAAATAGAGGCAAAGCTTTGGAGTAGTTACTCTAGGAAATGAGATCATAAATTGGTTACTGTATAGCACTTTCAAGTAGCACAGAGGGCCCAGCTGGGCCTTCTGTGTTTGAGCCACACCAGGCACAATGAAACAATGAAACACAAAGAAACACTTCTTAGAGAGGTTTTCTCTGAAACGTTGAGAGTATGCTGTTCCCTTTGTCAGCCGTGGATAAATATTTTTGCTGTGCTGTCCAGAT
Organism: Dromiciops gliroides; assembly: GCF_019393635.1. NCBI lineage: Eukaryota > Metazoa > Chordata > Mammalia > Microbiotheria > Microbiotheriidae > Dromiciops > Dromiciops gliroides. The sequence continues at coordinate 81,481,537 of NC_057865.1, read as the reverse complement.
AGAAAGTAAGAGTTGAATAAAGGAGACTTTTTTTTTGGCATTATCTTCTGGAAGAAAAGCCAACAGGGTTTAATCAATCAACAAGTATTTATGAAGCCTTTGTTATGAACTGGACTTTGTACAAGGTGTTGGGTACAAAGTATGAAACAATCACTACTATGTTGTCAAAGAGCTTATCTCCTAATGGAGGAGAGAGACTAAGTACATGTAATAATATAAAGAGCATAATAAGTATCAAATTAATCAGCATACAATGTAGGAAGAAACTAGCATTTGGGGGGATTAGGAAAGATTTTATGTAGATGGTGGTACCTGAGATGTATCGAAAGAGAGGTGAGGGACTCAATGGGGGGTTTTAATGATGCAGAACATTGAGGGATAGCCACTATGAAAGCAAAGAGAAGGGTTGATTTAGCTAAATCCCAAAGTGCAGCAGGGAGAATCATGTCCAGTGGAATTGGAAAGATAGGTTGTGGCCAGGTCGTGTAAAGGTCACCAGTGATTGATCATTTCATTGGCCTTTTTCAATTATCATCCTAGTTTGGCATTTAAAGCCCCTCACAATCTGGTTCTAACCTGTCCCTTCAGATTTACTTCACATCATTCCTCACACATACTATATTCCAGCCAAATTGGTGTCTTTGTACATGATATTTTGTCTCCCACAGTCAGAATATTCTCTCTTCTCACTTCCACCTTTTGGAATTACTGGTTCCCTTTAAAGCTCAGTTCAGGTGCATCTGCCTTCATGAGGCCTTCTTTGATTCCTCCTAGTTTGTATTTATTTAACTTCATACATCTATCCCCCTAGAAAAATGTAAACTCAGACCCTGAAGGAGAAACAGGAGGTTGCATGTTCTAGGTAAGTAAAAACCCCACCATCTCCAAAAACCCTAATGGAGACTACTCAGGACCCTGAATCCAATAGCCTTGGATTCTCTTCAAGGCCAGACCACTAGTCCTGCTTCTAGCCTTGGCTTCACAACCATCCTTGAGGTAAGAACACTGTGGAAGGGGTCCACCTTCCCTACCACCACCACTAACTGCAGCTGCTGGCCAGGTAAACTCTAGAGGCACTCCACCCCCAGATCACTGGTCCTGCTTCTGTGGGAGATGTAGCCACATCTATTAAAGACCCAGAAAAGTCAGTGCCTACCCTCAAAGTCTTTGCATTGTCAAATGGTCTAGCATCAAAGAACCTGATAATATTTTAACAGTGGAAATGACACAAAAAATGAGGTATTACAAATTGCTTTGCCATTTCAGATAAAACCTTCATCATACATACATACATACATACATACACATATACAATGTAAATATATACATAAGGTGTATATTAGAATGTGAACTCCTCAAAAGCAGAGACTGTCTTACTTTTTTTTCTGTTGCTTTCCCAGCATACAGTACACTTTGTACATACCAGTTGGATAAAAAATGCTTTTTTGTTTATTTGAGATCTTTGAAGACTGGAAGTGTTTTATTTTTGTCTTTGTATCTCTATCTAGCACAGGCCTTTGTGTTAAAAAAAAATACTTGATAATTTGAATTGAATGAACCTTTCTGCATCATTTGACAAGATTGAGCCTCCCCTGTCTTTAGATTTACTACATTCTGCTGATTCTCCTCCCACTTATCCAAATGACACCCAAGCAGATGGTTCCTGAATCTCTCCAGCCCTGGTCGGTCAACTGAGCTCCAGACCCAGATGTTCTCACCTCATTCTCAACATGTTCATAGTGTCCTTATTTCCTTTGCCCCTAAATATGCTTCTCCTTCTGACTTTACTATTTGTCAGTTGTACCACCATCAACCCAATTTCCTAATTTTCAAAACTTTAGAGTTGACTTTGACTCTTCCTTCTCTTGACCATATGACCTCTAGCATGTTCCTTGGCACTTAATTACCCATTAAGTTGGATTTATATATGGCCTTGAAGTATACTAATCCTGGCAACTAATCTCTCTTGTGTATGCCTCTGGACAAAAAAGGAGATGAATCGAAAGAACTGGCTTGTCTTAACTTAAACTGAAGTCTTATCATAGCACAAAAGCAATACATGTTTCTTAATGGGCTGTTCTAGGGGAAAGTACACTAGAAAGGCTGTAAATCTGGGGCTGGGGTCAGACTTTATATGCTGTCTAAGGAACAGCCCAGCTAAACATGAAGGGGCTCTGATTACCATTTAACATTAAGACATTAAAAAGAAAACCTGCCTACCACTTACTGTCACAACTCAGAAACCTTCAAATGCATGTAGACAGGGTAGCCTTATGTTTAACTACAAAAGAGAGCAGGCATTCACTTGGGCTTAAGCACACACAACCTCTCTCCTCCCAGACAGCCTTACCTCCACAATCATCTTGACAGTTGGTAACGTTGTGGCAATGTTCTGGGGATGGGGAGGTCGGACTGTTATTGGCACACAGCCAGCATATAGGCAGCCATAAAAAGCTGCAATTAGGTCTATTCCTGCATGAAGAACAAAACAGAAACTCTCAGCTGAAAATCAGATTGTTTAATCAGTCACCACTGTCAGCATAAATACTACTTTGAAGTAACTTAGAAGGTTAAATGAACAGCTAAGCTCTTTAACAGACCCCTTTTTCAGTGCCTCATCAATATCCACTAAGCTTCACTGATCACATTCATTCATGCTATTCTTTTGGGCGTGAAATGCCCAAGGAACCCCCCCCCCCATCATTTCTCAGAGGAATTTTTTAATATTGTGATCACTAATTAGTAATGAAAAGGGTTAATTACCATTGATTAAATAAGCAACAACAGGTGCCTAAATAAAATAAATTTAAGTGGCAACAAAATATTTGAAAAGTGTTTTTGGTTTTTTTCCCCCCCCCTTTAAACTTTGTAACCAAGCCATCGTGGAATTGTGGTGCCTGGAAATGTAGCACCTAGACCCTTGTACAAACCTGAATAAGCTCATTTTAATTTCCAGAGTAGAAAATTAATGTCGGCTTCACCTGACTAGGGTTAGGAACTGAAGTCATTGCTAGAGGTTTGTGATTACACAGGTGTGTTTGCTGATGAGCATCAGTGTACATTATAACAGGTTTCTTGGCAGAGAAGTGCAGGTCTCAGCTGT